>NC_068370.1:2907444-3029944 GCF_020536995.1 Dreissena polymorpha | reverse complement strand
GTAATCGACTGGTGTTTCTAATATGGAAAGGATAAATGAAATAAGACTTTAAACCTAATTAAAAAATAAAGCAGCCCCTTTGATGATTGGAAAATCTATTTGTTTTATGTGATTCTCAAATGGGGGGAAGGGGGGGGGTATTTGTGCGGAGTAATAACTGGACGTGTAAAAATGAGGAAACTGACATGATGAAACTCAAGCATGCAAAAAGAATGACGTCATTTTTTTTCATAGCAATGGATCGTTATGGTCATATAAGAAGCATGAATGTTTAGCATGCACGTAATAATCGTGTACCAACTACATGTTTTGCATTTAAGTTAATCGTCGATTTGTGTTAGAATTATGAGAATCTGTAATCAAATGTCTAAGATACACTGTTTATTTTTTTGTGTTCAGGGATCGTGGTGTCAATTCAAATAGATTACTGGTGGGTGCCAAGTCCTGTAAGAAGTTGTAAGAAACATATCAACTTAAGCAAAATAAAACGTCTGAAAGACTTTGTTTGCAGAACGGACGGTGAAATGCTGACACAAACGCATTTCGTGTTTACTTTCGTGTCCGACAGCGACAGACCCATTCGATTTGGCAAACTTATTGGGTAACATTCCAATAATACATCAGACATTACACTAATTACCGTCAACCTCAACTCAGAGATATTACTGGTTCCTACCACAGCTCAACATATCCCTGCCACCATTCGACAAAACGTGATAATGGTAGAATCAAATATTATTTTATTGTTATTATTTTTTGTATTATTTTTTAAATTAAATTTTACATGTTTGACAGCAATACATCTAAATTAAGAAAATGTTGACATTAACAATTTGACAGAAAATACACGAAAAAAAACAATTCCATGTCAATTCCATGAAGGCTTCTTCGAAAAAATTATGTAACGAGAAACTTATGCTAAAATGCACTACAACGGCTATATCAATAATATAACACAATCAATAGGCAATGTTCGAAGTCTGGGAATTCAAAGTTGTGGTGACACTTTAACACATGAACGTTCCTCATCTTTCGCCCACTGCCAGAGTCTCTAAAAGGAGTATTAGTTTCTCCGTTAATTGCAGCTTTTTGTCTTAAGTCAGTTGAGCCCCGTCATGCGAACATGTGTTTGATATGTCTTAAGTCACGCAAGATTTTGTGGTCTCAATGTGCAGGCTGGTCTGCAGTTACCCCTTCCGCATATGGCATAAACCCCTGTTCGCACTACATCACTCGTTTCATGAAGCGCGACATCGATACTGTTTGGTTGTGCGAAATAAGAGCGTCCACACGTTTCTGATCGCACTTTTTGTATCTCATCGAATTGATCAGTTATGCCAGCTTTTGCTGTCCTTTGGTTCTAAACAGGAACGAGCTATAATATGTTTGTAGATTCTATTATAAACGCATAGGTAACGTGTTCGTAGGCATCCACAGACTATTGTTTGATCGCGTTGACAAATACTGATAGTACGTGTACTTGTAGTTCAGTACAGCCGAATGCGATGCCATGGCCCGTTCACACGTGAAATGCATTTCATAAAACAGAAGTCATTCCAGACAGCAACTTATTTTGTCACGACCCAGAAAGCTCATACCGCTGTTTGGATAATTCGTTCTGGAAGCACGGGGTTCACGGCGTAAGGCTGCCTTAAATGGCGAGGCATTAATGTATGTAAATTCCCTCTAGAGCCATTCACTGGTTTGCAAAGTCGCAATATGTTCTGGTGAACAATAAAAGCCGTTCGCTATCAATTGATACTGACATGAAGAAGGCACTGCTCTGCTCGAAGGTTATTCCTTGCAAAGAACTCATTACATGACCCGCATTTGTATTTATTTGCCTTACGATTAAACATAATATAATGATTCGATGACAACTCTTAAAATCCTTATTTAAGAAATCTTCAATCAATTCTACACTGGTTTCAATGCACAATAATTACATTTCGTGTAAAAAATGTGTCGTCCATCGACATTGAAGTAATATTTCTAGAACAAAAGGTGCACACACACACACACGAGCGAAAGGTCAATCAAGATAGCCTATAAATAAATATAAATCAAAATGTTCTACATCACCGGAGGAAAGAGACAAACGGATTAAAGATGATTTGGAAACACGTTTCACAGTGCTCTACCATAGTGGGACTGATTCTCCATGTATTGTTTGGAACTCTGAGGCAAACATCAATTCAAGAATAGCTTCACGCGACACGACATCATGGCCAGGAATGCCTTGCTTATATATTGGCAAATGTAGGCCGTGGAAATGAAATGTTTAAGATATTAAATTCCAAAGCTTTTTCATTAGTTGAAAATACAGGGCTTTGATTCTGGAAATAAGATTCAGAATACGATATTTCAAAAGGAAGGCCGCGCGTTTTCCATCGCGTAAATTGAAAAGGCAGTTTAAGTACGACATGACAATACTTGAAAAGAGCTGGACAGTCTGTTGGCTGATTACTGTTTGCAGTTTCGGTAGTTATTCGCTGTAAGGGGTAAGATACATATGGTATGTGGCATCAAATATAACCAGATATATTTGTGAGCGATGTGCATTATTTAGGATTGGTATTAGAAGCAATAATGTATGTTATCCAAGTGAAGACAATACATGAAATTAAACATTGTGGAAAAATACTATGCCGCTAGCCTGATCTTACGAAATATGATGTTGAAACTATCTAAGCAACGTTATGATTAATGCATCGTTGTTTACGTATTTATGCATACAATATATATTTAGTATCCAATAATTCGACAAAACACGGTAGGAAATATATATAATGCAGAAACACGCTATGTTTTACTTAATTACACGCTTAGTTATTTTAATGAATGATAAAGCAAACCAAAGCAGACATTGCAAATTAATATATAGGTGGTGTGATTTATCACTTCATTAATTTTTTTCTCTTTGCGAGTTCAATAAAGCTTGTAATTCCATTGTGGACAAAACTATAAATTACTAGGCACATGTTGTATTAATTCATTAAAGCGCAGATGTAATAAAAACAGGATAACAAATTCCGACAAAAACGTGCCCTAAAACAGCTAATTATCAACAAAAATATAAAGAACACATGCGATACTCAAATGTTTAAATCACGACAATAACATGGTATTAATGCTCTCCTAAAGGTTCTAATTAGTTTAAGTCGCAAAATTTCTTGAGAATTACGATAACAGAGAAATAGATTATAATGTGCTAACCGTAAGGACACGGACAAAACGAAAACACTTCACAGACAACCAATCAATTTAAATATATTCTTCTTTTCAAATTTGTTACGCATGACAGTCACAGACTTATTAATGTTGCTATTCTAATCTTCTGCTCACATTTTAGACATACGTACCCCATGTGAAATACATCAATCGGTTAAACACGATCTTATCCCAAGCCAAAGTATTTAGTTGAATACAGAAATATATACAAATTTATAGTTTATAACGTTGCAAACTTTGTTGATCATTTTTATACGATATATTATAATAGTATCATCTAAAATTATTTTAAGATTTGTCATTTAAACAGTAGTTGAAAACATAAGCTTCATGACGTGTAAAAGGACTCCATTTTGTAATAAAAGGCATAGTAATTTACAATAACTTAAGTGTTTTACATAAGCTACAGTACACAGGTATTAATTATATTAATTTTAATTTTAACACGGCACGTGCCAAATTTCATATAAACAAAGAAGAAAGAAAATCGCCTTTGGGTTATTCTGCAATCGCACTCGCGATTTAAATCCTACGCATCTAAACTTCCGGTCGTGGGTTATTCGACAACAAACTATAACGTACACGAATTATTTCTTAAATTAAATTATTATTTCTTAAATAACCAAGTGGACTAGTCGGTTGATAAGGTAACGTAGACACGAAGGTAAATACTCAAATATACGCCTCCCAACATGGATACTCTGCTTTGTTCGGAGGTAAGAACTCGTTGCATTCTGCTAGATATATTTCTAGGACCCAGAAACGCCAAGCAAACATTTTGGAAACTTTTAATGCTTGTCCTGGGATTTTTGTTATTTTGTGTAAATCTAATAAAGCATATTTATTCATTAAACTTCATAGAACAAAGCTCTTGTGAGTCTGAACCTCATGTGGGACTACTGAAGTTATGATTGCAAAAGATAGATTTGTCTCGACTGACTTTTATTAACATTAAGTTTGTGAGAAAGAATCATAGAAAGAACATTTCAAAGAACCGTAGAACGAATCGTAAACTGTCCGTCCAAATAAGTATACAACAAGATAATCAGCAATCACGAGTAGACTTAATTCTGAACCATTACGTTACAGACAGTTCAGAAATTGCTCGTTGACCTGAATACCAGAATATATGAGCCGTGTCATGCAAACATGGGCCTTATGCTTTATGCGGACAGCGTAGCTCCAGACCAGTCTGTGCATCCTCGTTGTCTGACCAGGAGCTACGCTGTTTAATAATGAGACCATAACACCTAGCGTGAATGTTTTGCGGACAGCGTAGCTCCTGGTCAGATTGCAAGGATGGTCTGGGACTACGTGGGCCCAATTTTGCATAAGACCCATTTTCGCATGACGCGGACTATCCTTTTAAATCAACAAGTTAATAAAAACAAAAACTTTCAATAGTTGAACATTTTGCGAATCAAACAGACAGTTAGGAAATTTCTAATCGGACTCCTTCTTTATAATTCAATACAGCCTAAATAATAAAATGCATTATATGTATTTCTTAAATTAAGCTCAAGTGCAACAAAAGTGAAAAGTGAAAAACAATGTGTTGTTTCTTTTACACGTGGAAGAGATTTATATTTCATTAACCAATAATGCTGATCGCCAAAACTGTAATTTAATAAGTAAAGGGTTAGGGACATTTGCAATAAACAGAAATACTAAAAAAACAGACTCACGCAGACCAATCATGTCTGCAATACATTTCAAACATTTAAGAAAAAACAACAGACACAACAATGACATGTTGTTCTGACTGAACCTATGAAAATCTTGACATCAATTGGAAGGACGCTATGTCGGGACGTCACATTTCTACGGTAAGACATCAGGAGACGCCAATTTTCTGTTTAAGAGAAAATTCTTAGAATAAAATCGTCATCGTAATATTGAAAGCAGAAATGTATGGGCTTAAAAACCACCTTTTTAAGACATAAAGCAGGTCCTTTGATGATGAGATATTTTTCCTAAAATCTCAGATGGGGAGAATAATCGCGGAGAAATTACTGGTAGTGTAAGAAATGTGGCAACGAAAATGATTTAACTATAACATGCAACATAGAATGCGTCTATTATCAGGCGAAATGGATCGCGATTGTCGTATGGGAAGCAGAGGGCATTTAGCATGCAGGTAAAATTCGTGTCTCCAACAATTGCGTTAGTATATAGTCAATATTTCTACCAGAATCATGGGTAATCGATCAAATAGACCGCCCAAACGCAATCAACTTATGCGGATTAGCCCTGCAATTGCGCAATAGGGCATATTGGCACTATCAAAGGGACAATATTTTTTGTTCGAGGATTACGCTGTCGATTGAAATTGATTTTTTGGTGGTAACAAAGTTCTTTCAGAAGTTGTAAGCCACAAATCAGCTTCGAGACCAACAAATAATCTAAGCGTTGTTTGCACAATGGATCAGAAAATGCTGATATATGAAAATAACTCGTTAACTTAGTGTCCGATAGCGACAAACCTATTCGCTTGGTAGACTTATTGGGTTACATACCAACATTACATTGGATCTTCTTGTTAATTTCCGTTCGAATAAACACCAGATACGCTACACTCCTTGCTGTATTTACCTGTTTTATTTCTAGTTGGTAATTAGTTCATATTTAATGTTATCCAGTTTCTACTTCATATAAGTATATGGTTTGCAGTGAAAATGAAAATGGGAATATACAATTAATAAGATTGATAAAAAAATGAATCGATCGTCATCACGCTGCTTGTTATAAATAATGGATATAAATGTTGATGCTTAAAGTTGAATACAGAGTAGACCTGTCCAAACTATCTATATATGGATATAGTACCGATAGAATTATACAATGATAAACACTAAATCATTTAAAATTGCATTTAGTATGCAACAGAAATGCATTGAATATTACAGATTTTAAAAATTATTTAATGTCATTTTAATCAATATATAAATCATAATATTTATGAGTTATACTTACATATTTGAAATGGGGTTAAAAGGTCCACATGTATACAGCTTCGATACCTTTAGTTAAAACAAACACTGTTCTTCATTCCGTGCTTAACCAAAATGTATATAACTTTTTTTCATTTTACCATTCACACGTAAATACGGCTTGACACTCACAAAAAGATTTTTTGTTTCTTAAGATTGGGTTAAGGTACATTATGTACAGACTGGGCCATATTGTCATTCGAAAAAATATCATTATTGGTACTGCGGAGAACTATTTTCAATATGGAGCATTATATGCGACGATGACTTTAACTTTTGGTTTGAAGCACATCATGAAGTTCTATTATTATTGACTAAATCAATATATCCGTTGGTAAAGTGACGGATGGGATAGCGTGTTCGAGTCCCATATCGGCCGTTAGTAAGACACTAGTACTTGTATAAATACGTCGTGATTGGCTGGTCTAGTTAATAGCAAACATTTGCGATGCGTTACGCGGCTTCATTTGACACCAATAAAGTGACGTCACGATATGTATACGAGATGTTAAAGGTAACATTTGCTATGGCAATCGAGAATTAAGTCGCCACTGATCATCTTTTTAAAAAACACTTTGTAAGGCAGTTAAATTGGTAATGCAATTCAATTAACGGACATATTCTAATCACGGTATTCAAATAAAAGAGTTGGATTTGTCCGCTTGATTAATGCCCAAGTAAATAATAAGTGGCAGAAGAAAATACCCCATGTTAACACTGGTTTTCGGGAGCGACTTAGACTTTCGATAGATAATCAGGCAATATATAAAAAATTATTGGGGGGAAGAAATTTGCTAGAAAGCAATTGATACGAGGCTATTAACGAACAAATAAATGTATCTGAACATCCGACAAAGATCAATACTATAAACATTATTTTACATGTATAGCTTCTGTGCAAGTTTTACCAGAATTATTTTTTGAATGGTCATATATTATAGTACCATGTATAATTAGAAAAAGTTCACTGCCAAAAACATTCCTTAACGTTTGTTGCCCACAACTTCCGTTTGCACGAAGATCTATCACATTTCACAATAAAGTCAACACCACATAAAAGAGAAAGACAACACCTAATAGCAAAAAACGGATAGCAAATGTGCACAATTTGAAACCCGCAAAGTCGACTCATTTCGCAGTATACAATATGCAAACGTGTCCCATCCATCTACCATAGCTCTGGACGCAGTTTTCCAAAGTACATAAATCATTTCCCAGACGCGGTCAGAGGAATTACAGCGGGCCTTGCAGCACTGATGAAAGTCCTTATTGGATTCTATTGAAAGCTCACACATCAACGTTTCATTCGATTATGAAGACATGAGGGCTTTAACCGTAAACTACGGGACGGAATGAATGACCTAATAAGTAAATAAATTAAAACGCTGTACGTCTGTTCCAAAGAGCAGTGACCAATTCCGATTGCTTTTCAAGGGCTAGTAGCTAATTATGTTTTTAGACAATTTGAGCGACCAAATAGTTTAAACTTTAAATACGATATACTTTATATTGTTCTTGCGTACTAAGTGTGAGTCGGAATACATATTTTTGTTTATAATTTACACTGAACATGATGGCCATAAAATTACTATCATGGCCTGCATTACCGAACGCTTGGGGGTCATTCACTCCCATTTGAGTCACATTACTTTCTAAATTGAGCAAAGTTTTTGGAAAACTGGACTTAATGCATGTGCGTAAAATTTCGTCCCATGTTAGCCTGTGCAGGCCGCGCAATCTAATCAGGGACAATAATTCTATCTTAAACTGGATTTTCGTTAAACCATTAACGCGGAAAGTGTCGTCCTTGATTAGCCAGTGTGGACTGCATTTTCCCCATATCGAGGTTCTACTTTTCAAAGGTTAATGCTCTAACGAGGTTCTACTTTTTAAAGGTTAATGCACGCACATGAATTAAGCCCTGTTTACCCAGAAGATGACTTATTTCTTAAAAGTTACGTTCAAAAATACGTGGACGAAAATCATTTGAATGAAATACTTTTTAATAACTATTTACTAAATTGCAACTTTGTTCATATGTCATGAAATCATTCAAACAAAAACTTACAGCGTCAGAAAGGACAACAATCATTAGAGGAAGTAGTTGAACAGATTTTTTAAACATGGCCGTGTCGTATCTCGTTTTATAATTTGTGCGTTCTTAGGTTATTTATTTTCTTTGTTTTATACCAATACTAATACATTACAACTTCCGATTCTAATATTCCAAATTGAACAGATATTTCTCGATCAGCCTTCCGCAATCCCTCTGGTAATGCGGTAGACAGTTATTGCTTCCTTTAAGGTGATAACATCCGCACTTCATTAGACAACTAGGGAGATATCGTTTAAAATGCTGCCGGTCCGGAATTATCAGAACATGCTCGGGATCGGAGAAAACTGAGACACCAGGAGACTGAAATCTGCGTCTCTGTTCACACGCTTGCCTTACTGTGTCCTAGGACAGTTTAATTAGTAAAAAGTAATTCATTTCAATCACATTTCATTTTTAACTGAATGCACCGTATTTTGTCAAGTATTGTTCAAATAATCAAAAAATCTTTCTTGTGAAGGAACCCCTTGTTGAAGATTATACAATTTATTTATTTTTTAATCTGAATTTTTATTATTGAAAATAAAGCAACTCCGTATGGCATATTCGTGGGCGTTATTTAAGGATTAGGTGATATTGTTAATCCTGATAGTCATTCTTATTGGCACAACTATGACTGATGCTAATGGTGGTTGCGGGGTGTTGATGACGATGATTGATATCGCGGTGGTTGTGATGATGATTGTGAAAGTTGATAGGCTTAGCAATTAATACACATTTGGTGAATGGCTAATTATGTCCATTATACGGACTATTTTACGCCTACAGCTTTTGGTTTTAGCGGAAAATGCTTATCAAATATTTCATTTAAACATGTTGGTTAAAAACATACCATACATACGGTTGTCACTTTTGCCATTTACATCTTTTCATACATCCTGCGGGAATAATAACACGGAATCTTTGACAGTAAATTTTCGGTTGAAAGTTATTTTCGTGTTTTCGGAACGTTTGTTAAATTGTCATGCAATACAACCTTTTCCATTCAATCGTCAAAACAGCATTTGAAAGTTGTTAAATCGCCTTTGCAGGAGTCTCAAGGTACTATATCGGTCATATAAGCAAATGCTCATACAGAGGTCATGTAAGGGTATTGTCGTCGTGGAAGGTAGCAATAACCTTCATGGATTTAAGTATCCCTATAAGGTCTGGACTTTTTATTAAGACAATTTACAATTCAACTAAAACTAAATATCAATTATAAATTAAATTGAACTAATCAAGGATAACCGGCATATGCTTGTCAGATTAGCCTATGAAGTCCACACAGACTGATCTGGGACGACATTCCGCCAAGACTGGATCTTCGTTTTGAAGTCAATTCCTGATCAGGAAAACTCAATCAAAGCGGAAAGCGTCGCTATTGAAAAACCGGGATTCATGCATATGCGTTAAGTGTCGCACCAGATGAGCGTGTGCAGTCCGCATAGGCAAATGAGGAAAGGCAATTTACGCCTTAACTTTAATTCGTTTTGAAGAGACTTCCTTTACAAATGAAAAAGTAAAAATGAATCGTGTCTGAGAAAACTGGGCATAATGCATGTGCGTAAAGTGTCGTCCCAGATGAGCCTGTGCACAGGCTAATCAGGGACGACACTTTCCGCTTTTGTGACATTTTTCGATTAAATGAAGTCTCTTCTTAGCAAAAATCCCATTTATGCGGAAAGTGTCGTCCCTGATTAGCCTGTGCGGACTGCACATGCTAATCTGGGATGACACTTAACGCACGTGCATTAAGCATTATAAACGGCGATGCTCAAATGTAAGCAAAGTGTTGCGTAACCTTAAAGGTAACATCACATGAAACTATTCTATTGTTTTGTTAATACAGTGTAACTTCTCTCTATAAATGTCCAGCCAGTATTGACCTTTGGGACAACTTAACTGATAACATCTATACTCCAGCATCCCCTCATTCATGCAAGGCGCGTGGCAGGAAGGAAATCGTTACCAGCTGCTGAGGTGGCAACCGGGCATTAAAAACGTGCCCCGAACCTTCGAACTCACACTCCCTCACCAACCCATTTATATTACATTATTGAAATTCGTCAAATCTAGGAAAGCTATTTATTTGGTTGTACTTAATAGTTTATTCAACGCTTTTTTGGCATAACAAAAATATGTGTTATTTGTAATATTAGTGTTGGTACCCTGCATATATTACGTGAACAGTTATTTTACTAAGATAACAGGTAAGCCGTAATTCCAAAAGCAAAGAATGGTTTGGCGAATATGTGTCCATCTGTCAAGTGTCGGAACGTATTATACTTTCAATAGAACAAGTTGTGGTAAACACGTGCCTTATGCGTTTCGCACAGGCTAATCTCCAACGACACTTTCCGGTTCATTGAAATTTCAGTTAACACTGGGAATATGGTGGGAATGTATTTCCTTGAAACAGGATGTTCCATGAAAGCGATCAGTGTCGCCTCGGACTGAACAAACTGATTCAGGGCAACACTGTACGCGTGTAACCCCATTTTGCGACCAAACGCCTCAATAAAAATACAAAAAAATGCGGTGTGTTCACGTCTACTGACCGCCTGTTGCATGGAGTCACCAGCGTCTGTGATGAGCTTATTAGACGAGTTCCGTTGTACATCAACACCGTAATTAAATAGGAGCATTGTCTCGAACTTCTTTTTAATATCATTAGTTATCTGTACAACATAGAACAAAGACGTTTTTATAAGATGTATAAGTTCTTTTTTGCTGAATTCTTGCCCCAGTTAAGTATAAATAAAAACTTAAATTGCAAGAAAAAGAACTTAAACATGTGTGCAGAGTTGTAAGCAAAGTGTTCCTAAAATATCAAAACATTGCAGATATAGATTCTCATGAGTGTCAAGCACTCGAGCAAGAAAACAAAATCTCTTTCAAATTTCTATCGACAGTAACACGATAATGGAGACTCAAACTGAAACGTTTTCTCGTCAGCAGATAGTAATTGTGCAACCATAATTGAATTTACTTCGATGCTTTTATTCCGACAGCCTAAGTGGTCTTTACAAAGCCACGAATCATATAATGCATGACATAGAGAGACAAATCATTTCCCATTTTAGTGTTTTGCCCTGTGTGTTTTCCGATCCGATTTCATAATACAGACAATTAAGAAAAAAAAAAACTCTGATTTTCATACAATCAAGAAATGGTATTGCTACATTTGTCGTACATTCTGAACGACTTCATTGAAAATTGACATTAGGGACCTATGTGTATATAAAACTTATTTACTTTAAATCGCCGTATATGTATAATTGTATTTGAAGTAAAATAACTTATTTCATGTGTTTAGCGAATGAAGAAAAATTCCGGATAGTCATACAATTCAAACACACTTAATTTCTCGTTTTGTTAAAAATACGTCAGGGAAGAAGAGTTTATCATATAAATATTGCTCGTTGTAATATAACATAGATATAAATAGAATTAACTGGTATATTTCGTATACTGGAAAACAGCAGTGTATAAGCTTACACAATGAGTACGCACGATAGAACACGGGACTGCCTGGTACTTACTTCGTATCTGAATATGAAGCCGACACCAAATCCTACACATAACGTAATTAGCACCAACGTCAGTATAATGCCGTACTGAAAATATACACAACATGTAAGTGTACATATAGGTTTTTAGTACAATAAAAACACGTATATTCTTGTAATTCAAGAAAGGAAAATCCACATTGTAGGTAATAGAAAACACACAAATGCGAAGATACAAAAGAACCACTTATGTCACAAGTATGGAAGCAGACTAAGACGCATAGTAACACACAAACATATGAAGTATACATCAATTGTATCAGTTCGTGTTGAAATCGAAGGCTTTCAGTTGAATGTTATAAATGGATTATAGTTTCTTTAATCAATGCAAGCTGCAATTCCATTTGGAACGTTTCAGCCATATTGTACGGTAAATGTTTGTATCGGTCCAACGATAAACACACATACATTTAATAATTCGACGTCTATACGATATCCATAGGGCATTCTTAACACGTGGTGAAAACGCTCTTCATTATTTTAAAAGCCCATACATTTGATACGCCGCTTTGAGGAAAACGACATTTCGTTGCATAAAATATTCATTATTTTCAACACAGACGCATTCCCATAAACAAACGGGCGACAAACAAAGAGTAACGACTTTGAGAAAACCCTGGTTTTTACAGATCAAATGCATCGTTATATATATTGAATGATGAAATAACTTATGTTATAACTTACATGTATCGAATAACAATGATGATTATTATGATAATGCTGATTAGGAAGAGGAGGGGAACGAGGACGAGGAGGATGGTGGTTGTTATAGTAGTGTTTTTGATGTAACCAGTCCATCATCCGAGGAAACATTCGTATGAAATTATCGCTGATACCTCTTCTTTTAAACTATACAATTCAACTTCAGGAAATATTTTCTAATAACATGCAATCCCTTTCAGTTGATTCGTAAAGTACTCAAAAAACAACAACACAGCACGGTTAATTATAAACTTATCAACTGCTAATTGATCATTCATTTCGCACAGCATACACCGACAGCCGCCCATTTGTTAGGTTTCTTCATTAATTTCTGCTGAACCACTCGCGCGGGAATTCAATGGTTGTATTTTACTAAAATTAATCTTATTAGTTCGACGCGAAGATCGTAATATAAGGATTCCCGCGTAATTATTCAAAACTGAACTTCTGTATATGGCCATAACAAAGGATAAGTATCAATTTCTGATTAGACCTTATGTTAACGCCTTGGAATTCTCTAATCAAAACCGCGAGCAGCATTGCTAATGAATAGAAACGTATACTAGAAGCCAAAAAGAATAAAATTTCTATGTCGAATAGTATTGGATATTTCGATTGTGCTGGAACTTCTGACTTTTTTTTATTATTGAAACATGTAAATTGTTGTTTCCAATGCAACTGTTTATACCTTTAATGATAAGGTATAATTGTATTAACTGCCAGGAAAGTAATGCCCATTTTAAACATGAGCACGTCGAAATGGGCAGTCATAAGAAATTGTTTGTTTGAAAACAAAACACTACATGCATGATTATCAATAATAAATTTAATTAAACTAATAAAGGATAACCCGCATATGCGTCCCAGATTAGCCTTTGAAGTCCGCCCAAATCTGGGACGACACTCCGCCTAGACTTGTTTTTTTAAGGAAAACTCAATCAAAGCGAAAAGCGTCGTCCCTGATCAGCCTGTGTGGACTACACAGGCTAATTAGAGACAATATCTTACGCACATGCTTTAAACACGGTTTTCCAGAGACAGGCTCAGATTAGGTTTAATCTTAAATCAGTAAAAACAATCCGCAAAGCAAGAGCAGTCATCATCAGCAGCCGTTTTAAACAAAACATAAACTGCAACTATATGGCCAAATCGATGCGAACAAAGAGTTTCCAAACACCTGATACTCATAATTGTTGTAAAATATGAAACGTTTATGGTATTCATCAGGTTAAAAATGTAAGACGATCATTAAAATGCTATGTCTGCATTGAAAACATCGGCAAACGGAGGCTTGCATTGAAACTAATTCTAAGAAATCGATGACGTATACAAAAAATAACCATGATGAAGACCTATTAGAAGGAAATGGGTGATATTTCTAGAGTTTGCAGCGAAAATACAATGTTTGTGGAATTATGATGACGATATATTTTTTTATTTGGCAGACCATATTATATACACATGTATCATAGACGCCAAAATTTGTCAGATCATGTACATATAGTGATAAACTCTTACTTATGTACGGACCGAAAAGCGAAGTGATCAATGACCCCACCCGATTTGAATGCGCATAAAATCATTACTTTCAATTACACTTACATCAAATTAATGTGACTTACAAATCCAATGACGAATTTTTCCTGCTTCATAGTTCCGCAGCAACCGCAGAACACCAGAATGGTTGTGGCCCCGCCTCCCGCTATCTACCCCTATGTGACGATCTCGAGGTGTCAGGAGGCAAGGATGGCGGACTACTCCCGGGTGTTGAATTCCTTCACGAGCAGCCACACCCCCGCCCCCAGCACGGCACAACCCAATATCTGAAACACAACGCAATGACGTCCACATTGACATGTAATGTTAAATAAACGTCGCGGGTGAAATATGTGATCAACACGAACATGGGAAGACTTCAGGCCTACTTGTTTAGTTCCATAATTGTGCGTCTTTACTTAGTTTTAAAGCATAGCCTTTTATTTCGAATAACAGAACCGTTATTTAATGTGTATATTTTATATTATATACATGATGCACGTGTTATCAAAAATACCGTTTCTCCAAATAAATTTATCTCGTGTAAAAGTACACGTGCATAAGTGAATGTAAATGGATTTTTAACAATTTTTCCCTTTAGATAATTGTTTTCAGAAGTAGATAAATACAGAGAAAGAAATGATAGACATTAACTTCATAAAATGAACACCTACGTTATACTTCTATTAGTTCATTACTATCGTGTATGTCTTATGAATCTAAAACTTCGGACAAACGCAAAGTTTAAACTGAATCTCGCTCCGCAACCTAAATGTCATAAATCAAATTACGGCCATTTTTTTTATAGAAAAGTGTGACGGACCGCTAGTGATTACGGCTTATTACAAATAATATCGCTCAAAACTTTGCAGGCATCGTAAAACACATCTAGTTGTAATCGCCCTGTGTCGAGAAAGCATCGATTATCTTGACAAAAATGACAAAGCAAACTAGTTGTTAATTCAGATCTCAGTTAAGTGATACCGTTTCTTTTCTTGCACATTTTTCTCTCCACTTTTAAGGACTGTCGTGAATACGATTACACGGGGTTCAATTTACCTAATATGCATATATGTGCATGTATGCGTGAAGCGGTAAAACAACACGTGATAAAAAACATTCGACACATAGCAATTTCCATTTTCGAATTAAACTGCACATTTTTTTAATGAATTTACATGCGAGGAGATTCGAAATTATAGCTACACCCGTCCAGTTATTCCCGTCGAATACCTTGTATTTCGCCACGACCCATGATATTCTGAAATGATTATTTGAAACAGTACAGTTTCAAAAAAAGAAAACGTAGAAGTAATAGAATAAATCAGTTCCGAAGATAATGCTTTTCCTGTTTTCAAATAGATTTATAAAAAGTGTCCGCCATAAGATTCGTAAAGATCATCCTATTTCATCATCCTATTTGGCATAGAATTGCAAAAATCAGTTTCAGCACACATGTGACCACAAGTCGATTACATTTATTGTCAACTGTTATTACACAAAAATTAAGACCCTCGAGTATCTACCGCCATCAAAACAAGACTGCTCAAAGTGGTTTGACTTTACTCCGTGAACATAGGCTCGTCAATGCGACCCATGCCATCCCCTCACACTTTAACCAGGCTTGCGTATGGCCCAGACCGGACTACTTTACTTTTGCCAATCACCAGCAATAAAATAAGGAGAAATTTTGATTAATGACCTTTGCTGCGGAACAGTCCAAGACAAGTTCGCTTATAACGGGGAATGCGATTGTTAAATCATGGCATTGGTCAAGTTTGACGTATTAAACAAAATATTGTATTTGACCCTTCATAGATAATAATCAGGGATCGAGTTTGTGTATGTTCCTAAAAAGGGCTGCTGCAACCTGCATTTGGTATCGCAAAGTCTGGCTTTCTTTATTAGCATAGCGGACAGTCATTAAATGGTATTGAACAGGACTTAAACAGATGTCACAACGCATGCGGCATTTCAGTTTGTTGCCGTTTAGCAACTTACTAATTTTCTTTGACCTTTCATTGCAAACATAATGAACAATTTCTTGTTGATCCTTAATAGGTTATCGACACAAAATCATGACAATTTAAATGCATAAGAGTCGATGTCATGCTTTCAAACGAAATGTTACCGTAATCTTGATGTATTATGCGAACACCGGTCCGATGAATATGGGCAAACAAATTAAGATGCGTTGAAAATGAACTTGTGTCAAATTTAACGATCTTAAATAAAAACAACTTGCAATTCCAGCTACACTAGCAGCAGACAAACTTAATCATAACACGCGTTCCTTTATTTACAACAGTGTTGTACATAACAAAAGCAATAACAGACAAACACGGATACTATTTGATGACCGTCTTTGAACGATCCGTGCAAAGAATTGCGTGTTTAAACCGGCTTTTAGGAGCTCATATACTCACACTTGGTCCGGAGTTTCCCAAATAAGATTTGGTTGTAAGTAAAACTTAACCGCTAGGCAACTCTTTTCAAATAAAAGAACATTTAATTAGCAAACATAATTATGAGTATGCCATTAAATGTATATGTTCCAATATCTTGAATCAATGATAGATCATTTTATTTCACAACTAGTTATGTTTAAATTTCACATTTCACCTGATTATTCACTCAATTTGAGAGGTACATCATTAGATGTCTAACAATAATGGTACAAAAAATGTAATTGAAAAGGAATATTAAACACTTCAACAAAATGTTTTAGTATTTTTAGTATTTTAGTCCTCATGTGGCATCATAACTGTCGTATCAGGCCCAACAGCAGTGTGTAATTCCTGTGTATCGTCTTTTGTACTTGAAAAGTTCATAGACCGCAAACTTAAGTTTACCATGATTCTTAAATATGATTGATTTCCTTCATTACAGTTCATTTACGTGTCCGCGTGAATGCAATTTGCATCACTTCCCCATTATATAAATAAATTAATGTATAATATCATTTCTGTTATGTAAGAACAGATTCACGATGAAAGATACCTTGTCGCGTTTTGATAAATTGACAAAATTGAAAAAATCCATGTTCTAAAATATCCAGTATATGCATCTATTGACGATTTAAAAAACTAAAAAGTATAAAAACGTTCCAAAAGCGGAACGATTTTATAATTTTGGAAGTTCTTTTGTTATCGGTACGTTTTGTGAAATTACGAGGATTGCTTTAATATATAAAGTATACAATACACCCGACACTGTAATAACGGAGGGCCGAGTGGTTTTAGCGCTAGACTTTTACCCCAAATGACAGTGGTTCGAGCCTAGGATTACCTTTTTTCTTTCTATAATTGTATTTCTGTTTTATACTGGAACTCTTTACTTCTGATGTTGACTTTGATGAAATTAAAGAATTTGAACTTCAAAATATACCAAAAAGTCTGTTAAACGGTCCCTTAAATTAATTATTTCTATCTATTATTTACCTTTAGGCTATGTTTGCATGATAAACGCGTCTCATATGGTCAACCAAATAAACAATTGTGTGAAGCAAGTTTGTATTGACCATTAAATCAATTAACATGCAAAACCAACCTCTGATCGGCCGCATTCAGAAACGAAATGAGAGAGGAGATTATTAGCAACGATAGATGTTCTTTATGAATATCTAATAGGACCGCAAACCAGAGTTTTACCCTAATTACAGACATAAAAGTGATTGAGGAAATTATATATTCCGCGAGGTGTATAAATACTCGAAATGGTGCCGAAAAATCATTGCGGGTAACACTTGTTTAATAAAGGTTATACATATTTTAGAGCGAAGTGATTATTAAAACTCATAGACTATTCCTTTACAATAACTTTTACGAGTGTTAAATTATCCTCAGTCAGGTGATTCGTGTAACTAATCTCTACTGGTAACGCACCAACGTCTTAGAAACGAAAGCGGACAACGACAAGCCGTTTTCAGTATTGATAAGTGGCGAGAAATGAGTACGTCTAGTGGAATTGTTCAGTTAATTTAAAGCCTTACATTAAAACAGGGCCACCCTCTATCAACGATCGGCCGTCGAGCTGATTATCAGGCGATATCCAGAATTTTTTATATTCATTCCCTCGCTTTTTATTCTATGATCATGGAGTATACCATAGAGGAAGGAAAACTTTCTTAAGTATGGCATTATATACATTTTTATTTAAACTCGACCTCGTTTAATGTGGTTTGAGACGCGACTTGGACTTTATGAAACTTATTACATTTCAGAGAACACGCGAGCAAAAAAGCACATTATCAGTTACTTCATAACTAGTATACCGATAAGATGTTTTGGTCAAAGAATGCTGAAACGATTGTATAAACTACCAGAATAAACACATTATAGCATTGCATGGCCATCTTTAGTCTATACACGCATTGTTCCTGCGGCGACGGTTTCTTCCAGACGCGGTGACTGCGGTTGGAGCGGCTCAGGTAGCTGGAGACGCTGCTGCGCCTGCCCAGGCTGTATCGATCGGACTTCCGGTCCTTAACGAGGCTCCCGTCGCGGTCGATGTCGTTGAGATGGTGGTTGTTTGCCAGCATGTTCTTCTTGTGTTTGCTGTTCAGCGGCTGAAATGAAGAGAAGGGAAATTGTAGGTGTGTATTCAGGGGAAATACATGTGCATTCTATATCGAAATAGTAGGATACCTATTTTGTTCCTTTCGTATCTCCCATACCCGTTTGAATGCGTCACTGTACATCTATAGGTATTTGTATTTAAATATATTTGGATTATTTCAAAGCAAGTACATAACTTTGCATTGAATTAGATGGACATGCAAAGTGGTATTGTTCTAATGAGCGTCTTAGCAGTCGATATCTAAGCGTCTAACTTATAAAGGTTCAAACACTGTGTACCATGAAGCCTAAATATAAAACATGCAGTTTAACTGAACTTTACTATGCCGATGAGGAGAATTGCGTGCAAACAAGTACTATACGCTGTACTTAATTACGAATAAACCACATGTAGCCCATTAACATCACAGCCAGTTTTAAACCTAAATTTACTTAAATCAGGAAATTATTGAAACCAAGCTATTTTTGTGAGTGTTAGCAAATGTCATATATAATGAAGACTACTAATTTTCGCTGTTTAAGTAGCTAGCGCCATCCAAACGAATTGCAGAACAGATTGCGAATGATGTTCTTTCGACAGACGGAGACAAAATGTTGCCATCAACTCTTGATAATAATAGTAATTATACAGTTGTGCTTTTATTGTTTACGTTTTTCGATATATATATTTATTAGTAAAAAATCTTACATCATAACCGTTCGAAGGCGCTGACCCCGGTACAAAAAATGGTGATGCATGAAGTTGTATTAAATGTTTTGTTTATGCAATCTGAATCTCGCCCTCGCTTCGAGGGTTAACATGTATTTATCTCATGACAATGTTTAATACCGTTACATGATTTTTTCAAGAAAAAAAGTTGTGGAAAAAAGTAAAATGAATTGAAACATCGGAGAAATGCATTAATGTGTGCATACATCTTATACAAAGTATATGGGCCGCGCTCTATGAGAAGGGGGTTTAATTCATGTGCGTGAAATGCCATCCCAGATAAGCCTGTGTAGTCCAAAAGGGGTTTTAATTCATGTGCGTGAAGTGCCGTCCCAGATTAGCCTGTGCAGTCCGCATAGGCTAATCAGGGACAACACTTTCCGTCTTACCTGGATTTTTGCTAAGAAGATACTTTCTTTTAACAGAAAATATCATAAAAGCGGAAAGTGTAGTCCCTGATTAGCCTGTGCGGACTGCACAGGCGAATCTGGGACGACACTTCACGCACATGCATTAAACCCCATTTTCACAGAGCACACTTTATCAGACACATTCTATACGGTATAACAAATCAGAGCGTTCAGACATTCAAGCATCAATCATCCGTATGGTTTCCAGCACACTAATAATCCTTTCCGCGCAAATCTCGATGAAGGAAATAAATGGGGCGTCTAATGAGTTGATTAATTCGGCGATATTGTAAATGCCAAAGATGGACACGTAATTTTTGACATAAATGTATGAAAGAATATGTTATACAAGTAACTAATTATGAATTTTTACCTGTATTATTAATAATATATGGTATAAAATCATGATGTGCTTAATGTGAAAGTGTTTACTATATTTGGTATATAAGTTTTAAGTTTAAGTAACATAATAAGCATATACACGGCGGGAACAAACCGTATTACGTAGCAGCTTTCTTACACATAGTAACCCACAAAATAAACAACAGCAGCAGAAAAAAGAAACAAGACCGGCAGTTAAGGGCTAACAAAAATCATGCATATCAGACTTAGAATCAGTACCACCAGAACAACCGCAATGGCGATGGGAACCGCATAGAAGGAACCACTTTGGAGACGAAATTCAGGATAGAAGTCCGTCACTTCGAGTTATACTTCGACTATAAAAAGAATTTCATTTTTTCGACTTGACATATACGTCTGTAAGAACAAATAAGTTTTAAAATTTAATTAAAGTAAGGGAAAATTAACGGGAAGATATGGATCGACGTGATCACCCTTTGAATGCTCGCTTTTTCATTTTCTCGACTTTCGGTAAAACTGATAAAGCGGTTCCTCCTAGGTTTCCACCCTATTATACAGATGAAATTAATGGGGCACAAGCGATCTGACAAAGGCTCTATGGAGGCTCCATCACGGCAATGAAAGCTGCCAAAAGAGCATGCAAATCTGGTCATAAACCGGAAGTAATATTTTACGCTAATGATGAATATGCTTGGTATGTCATATGCACAAAGCAGCAGTCGTATTTTATGTTTCACAATGGAGCATACACGATATGGAAATCCTAACTTCCGACTTATATCGTTTGTTGTCGATTCATGAGTTGTATTTAGTGGAGGATGAACTGGTCAAGGGCCGCATCAGTCCTTTTGTATACAAAGGACATTTTATAGTTGCCTTTTGCATTGTTCGTGCAAATGTGACCTTCATCAAATATATTGTCAATCGTTATATTTTAGTAAAATACTAACGATATAAATATCACTATAATCCCATTATTCAAAGCAATTACATGTCAATGGATGTTAAAATAAAGGACATGTCTATCATGCGTTTTGACCATTTCAATTCAAACAAAGATTACGTTTAAAAGGATAAGGGCACATATATGGAACATATTGACCGCACAACATAGCGTTTAATCATATAAATGATAACAATAATAATAATAATAACAATGATAATAATAATAATTGTTAATAATTGTTTAATAATAATAATAATAATAATAATAATAATAAATGCTTAATAATTGCTTAATAATAATAATAATAATAATAATAATAATAATAATTGTTAATAATTGTTTAATAATAATAATAATGATAAAAATAGTTGTTTTAAAATAATAATAATAATAATAATAATAAAAATAATAATAATAATAATAATAATAATTAGTATTATTATTATCATTATTTAACAATTGTTATTATTATTATTATTATTATTATTATTATTATAGATGTGCTTTTGCTTAATATACGCCTTTTTCATTTCTGACACTGGAAGAGTGCGATGGCCTTCTAAATGTCTTGTCATGTACATGTACCATCAACGGTTGTTCACGTCAAACGCGTTTACACTAACGTTTTAGCACCTATTGATGGCAAAAGAATATTGTGTGATGAGTTAGTTAATAATTAAAATAATGGTTATTCCCCCCGATACAAAACTGTTATTTGATCTACTGATGATGCTTAACGATCGTATGGAAACCTCTGCAAGACTAGATGTTGAAGTGCGAACTTACAATTTGAACGAAAATCTAAATATGAAAAAGAAATTGAAATCTACTGAAAAGGAACCGCTAGAGATTGTAGAAACAAACGGAGGAACAAAACTTGTACTTAACACAAGGACTTATGAACTGTTTAAATTTGCTAGAAAAAAGTATTTTTCAAACAATTCACTTAATTATAAGTTCTTATGTAAATCAGCAAATGACAAAAAATCAAATGTAGTGGAGCTTAAAGTTGCGGATGAGAATAACCACTTGTACATGTTTAGCATGTACCACACGACTTCCTCATGCTTGGTAAATGGTAGAAACGTGGTTCACTTCTTTAACACAGACCTTTCAAACATTCTCCAAATAATGAAAACTGAAATTCAGTCAAATAATAAAGCGATATGTGAATTAAATGAATACATGAAACAGCAAATACTGTCATACTTGGGGCGTAAACATCCCGAGCGCCCATCACCGAAAATGTCTGTAACGTATGGAGTTGATAAACCTGACACGCTTCTAAACAACAGTATTGAACAGGGCTCCCGAACAGTAGAGAATGCCTCCCGAATAGTGAACAATGACTCCCGAATAGTAGAGAATGAAGCGGTCACGGATATTGAGATAGAGACAGAAGTTAAAGATGAATTAACTGAAGTTACAGAGACTGATTTAGGAGCAAAAAGTGACACAAGTTTTGATATTGATTGTGCCACCCAAACAGACTCGGTAGAAAATGCCATTCTAAAGGGAATGAAGATCATGAATTAACTACTCATAGAGACGAAATTCCGATTTAACAATTTTCAACAGGAGACTACATTGCAACTTTCACAATTAAGAGATGAAATCGCAAGTGTTAAAAATGCGATCTCTTTAGCTAACCAGCAATCAACAGATAAAGTAGAAACAACTAGTCAGAGTACGGATAAACTCAGTAAAGGCATGAAACAAGCCAACGACGCACTTCACAGGAAATTACAATCAGTGCATGATAATATAAAGAAGATAAGCCCATCTACAGCGAATATGACGGAACATTTGTTACAAAATGAACGCAGTGAAAGAGCTACAACGGAAACACCTCAATCAGAAAAAAGTAATAATAACGGAAGCGGACATGAAAGAAAAGAAAGAGAACAGTCTCCAACGGAACAAATACTCGAAGTAAATACTGATATTGTGGACACGGCAGATAGAGCAGATACAACTCTAAAAATAGGTTACTCAATTCTAAATGGTATTAACAGGCGTGGATTGAATAAAACTACACACATTAAAACTCTACCAGGACGGAAAATTAAAGACATTCGTTTGACACTGGATTCATGGGACATGACAAAATACAAAAATGTGATTATATATATTGGTGGGAATGACATGGCGGAAGGAGGCGACGCAAAAAAGCATAGCGTGAGATAAAGCACAGTTGCCCCAAGACAAGATGCAGATATAGTTCCTCTGAATAACATAATTCAACAAATATGCGAAGAAACAGATGCTCAATCTATTGAAGTGTATTCATCATTTATTAATGGAAATGGTAACATGGCTCAACATTTCTATGGCAGAGTTGGGATACATCTGCACGCTAGACAATGCAGTACGCTAGTGGCTAACATAAACAAAGCCGTGAACATCATTAAACAGAAGACGTGCGTGCAACAAGATCGACAAGCTTATCGTAGCGTAACCCCTCACTCCACTCAATCCCAAAGTAATGGATACGTAAGCTCCTGACCGAGGCAGTCCGAGAAACGGCGATTCACGTAACTATCAGTTGCACACCGGAAGTTATGGCTACAAAAAATACACCTCTGGACGAGGCTCAATGAATGGTTATTCACGTGACGGAAGAAACAGGTTTAAGACGCAAACCGGATACAGAGATCATGCACCAGGTCAAGTTACCGGAAACATCATGGCAACTGATCAACGACTGTTTGACTCTCTTCAGGGACGACGAATGCCACCAAAAGCATATTGCAAGGTGTGTGGCTTGAATAATCACGACACAAATGACTGCTACCGGAAATGGCGTCGATCGGACAGTTACCATAGCAACTCGTGTTCCGAGTCTAGGAGATACGGACGATATCGCCGTCAGAGCAAGGCCCAAGCTGAACAACGGGCTGCATGGGACATTCGCATCAGGCTATCACTCATTTCAAATCCTGAGAGCGGTACTGTTAATTTTAATAAATTTGATGGTTTAAATAACTTATGTATATAATGTAATAACTGTGTATGCAAATGTGATTCTGAAACTAGAATTTTAAATACGATTGCATCAAATGAAGCTGTCTACTTAGTATCAAATATTAATGATAAAAATTCTCTTTTAGAAAGTAGCACTACCATTTAGAAAGATAATTGTTTTTTAATGAAAACATTAGTATTATTACAGAATCAACTTTGGATTTTAATTTCACTAATAGTGGATAACATGTTGTTTGTTTAAACATTCATCACATATTACCAAAGATTGATGAAATCAAATATGCACTTTATAATTCGGATATTCACATATTAGGACTTATTGAAACATTTTTAAATGCTGAAATATTAGATAATGATATACAAATTCCAAATTATAATATTATTCGCCGGGACAGAAACAATCGAAAGGGTGGAGGCATATTAATTTACATTAAAGATAACATACCTTTCCAACATAGATTGGACTTAAACGTAATTTTTTTAGAATCAGTTTGGCTTGAAATAATGTTTCCTCAAACAAAATCATTCTTAATGAACTTTGTATACAGACCTACGGATTCTACAATTGAATGGATATCGACATATGCATCTAATTTTAAAAACGCTAATAACTTAATGGATAAAGAATTATATATGCTAGGAGATTTTAACATAGATTTTCTTTCTGACAAAGATGTGTTCAGTAATAATAAATGGTCTTCTTTTGTGATGGCAAATGGACTCCAACAAATGGTCAGGCAACCAACACGAATAACAAAAACATCTAACACTATAACTGATCATTTGTATACTAATCAAATCATAGAAATGTTTGTATCGTCCTTAAGTGTAAGTGACCACTTTCCAGTGTGTTTCACGCGAAAGACACGTTATAAACTATCTAAAAACACGCATTTAACAAAGAAATAAAGGCAATCAAAATTGCAATGAATCAAACTTTCAAAATTATTTGTTAATGTCAAATGTAGAACATGGTGAAACAATAGCAGATCCAAATACTTCACTTAGTTATTAACTAAATAAAATTTATGAAGCAATTTTGAAGATATTTGAGAGACACATTACAAAACAACTTAAATCATATCTTGAAAAGCATGAACTACTCCACAGTTACCAATCTGGTTTCCGCCAAAATCATTCCTGTCAAACATCCTTGATTCGCCTTGTAGATTCTTGGTTACAGTATATTGATTCTGGTCTCATCGTTGGATCAATTTTCCTGGATCTCCGGAAAGCATTCGATTTAGTAGATCATGACATTTTACTTGAAAAACTCAGCACGTACCATTTTTCTGACAATGCTCTTGCTTTGATGAAATCTTATTTTTCTAATAGAAGACAGTGTATTAAAATAGGTTCCAGAAAATCGTCGTTTCAATATATCAATACCGATGTACCACAAGGCTCTATACTTGGGCCAATAGTATTTCTTATTTACATTAATGACATTCCATCTTTCGTTAAAAACTCAACAATTGATCTTTACGCAGACGATTCAACAATACACGTATCGGATTATACCATTCATAATATACAATTACATTTGCAAAACGATTTGGACAGTATAGCAACATGGTGTTCCTTTAATAACATGTCAATTCATCCAATGATGGTGTTCAGCAACACAGTCACACTTATGAAAAATACATTCGATACAAAAACGAGCTGCTAAAATAATACTAAATTAATCTCCTTTAGCTCCCTTACTCAAAAAACTTGGTTGGTTGACATTCAATAACAGATGTACTTTCCTAATTGGATCCATTGTTCATAAGTTTGTTATAGGTACAATGCCCTCTTATTTCAATAATGTTATTCATATCTCAAATAACAATGTGTACACTCTTAGATCCATCACACACACTGATATATCATCTATTCCGTTTAAAACAAATTATGGAAAACGAGCGTTTTTGTTTCGGTCACGAACCATATGGAATTCAATTCCAATAAGCATCCGACAAGTCTCTTCGAATACTACATTCAAAATAAAATTTAAAGAATACGTACAAACAACTCATTGATATATATGTATGCTTTTTTTTTAATTTTTCTATGTAAATACTTTGTTGTGAAGTGTCTGATGTGATTTATTTTGAAAGATTGATTTTTGTATCCTATTTTGCATATTTTGTATTATCATAATCACCATCGTCATCATTATAATCGTCGTCATCGTCTTCGTCGTCGGAATTGATCAGGAAGTTATTATAACATTTAACTGTAAAGTTCATTTTCTTTTTTCCCTTGTATGTCTGTATGCATGTTTCAATATGTATACCTGTGTTTTGTTACTGAAGACCACATTGTAAAAAAGAAATTATTTCTTAATGTGAATTCTTCATGAAATAAAGTTATTATTACTAGTAAATTCGTATCTTATGCCTATTGATATAGAAAGAAGTTTTTTTTAAACACGATTTTTTCAACACGATTGTTCTATCCTTTATGCGCCAACTGTCTCCACGACGATCAATCCCGGACGATTTTCATCTGATATATCAAAACTTGGAAAGGGAAATCATCAAACATAAAAATTGTGCGTCTTTTGGGAATAATTACCGTTAAAGATAATTCATAGAAAACGTAATTTGCACGCGCTTAGCGGATTTCTATAAACAGTCCCATATCAAATCCAAATATCTTCCGAGAAAATTCTTTTCAACGAAAGAGTTTCATAAATCGAAATAAAGTGCTTAAGACGGTTTGCGTTTAGAAGATTTCGTTATTTATTTTTTTTAAGTTGTTGTTTCCAAAGCTATGCAATCGATGGAGTATAAATGTCCAATTAAAAAAAGGTCACATTTTGATTCAAATATATTCGATAACGATCTTCAAGGCATATTTTTGTCCACTCTTTGGGGAACGATTTAGCAAACATGTGTTTGGCAGAAATAAACATTCATTTACGTTAGTATACATGGAATTTATTTGCGTTATATACCCACGTCCAATACAATTTCACATTAACAATTTGACAAAAATCCTCATACCAAGCGATCGGATGAAAATACATTTCTGGCCATTTCAAAAGACAGATTTAACGGGATAAATATGCTAAAAGGCCGTAGAGCGACAACGTCAATAATAGAATATTATCAATGCAGCAAGCAATTGCTCAGTGCTTGAGATAAAGGAATTCGAAGTCGTATCGGCACTTTAAAAAGTTTAAACGTTCAACACCATTGGAAAACAGTCTGGGTCTCTCAAGTGAGTTTTATTTGTTCCAACATGGTGTCACAAATGTATAATTTGGGCCGTACTCTGTAAAAAAGGGGTTTAATGCATGTGGTTAAAGTGTCGTCCCAGATTAGCCCTTGCAGTCCGCACTGGCTAATCAGGGACGACTCTTTCCGATGTTATGATATTTTCTGGTATTATTCGTTTACAGAATGTCTCTTCATATCAAAAATCAAGTTTAGGCGGAAATTTCGTCACTGATGAGCCTGTGCGGACTGCACAGGCTTATCTGGGATGACACAATACGCACATGCGTTAAACCCTCTTTTAACAGAGCACGGTCCAGTTTTATGAAACGTGACGTCAATCCTTATGAGCGACGCGAAATAAGATCATCTATACCGTTAGCACCTTTTAATCTCTCTTGCGTGATCAGTTATGATAACACAGTTGCATTCAGATTTGGAACGGACACGAAACATATTTTCAAGTCAAAGCAATACGAAGTTAAAAATGTCTGTGGGCATATTCCGTATCATATATTGTATTCGCAGTTGTATCTACCAAAGAATTTTGATTGTTTGATTGCGTTCACGAATACTGTTAACTAATTTATTAAGAGCAAGACATTACACGCTATACAAGCAGGAATTTAGTTTCTCCATAACTAATTTTCACGGGCGTAAGTCGTTAACGGTTTCGCTAGTATATTGATATTATAGAAATACTGAAATTAGAGAGTATTTAAAGAATTTCAAAGTTAAGGTTACATAGAGAATTAATGATGGAAAAATGCTATTGCATTTTATTCATGTGGGCATGGCTGACAAATCGGCATACGAACATATCTCATTCGGGGTTCTGATCAAAACCTTGACATCCTCATAATTTACCGAATTTTTCCTGTGCCATTGAACCATGTAACGCTCTGGACAGACAATGCGATATTGCATTATTTGAATAGTTCGATTAGGGAACAAGACTTTATTTATTTTGAGATATGTTGACATAAAAGTAATTGCAATATTTAAATGAGTGTATATAAAAAGAAAACTGACTGTCTCACCACAAAGTAAATGTATATGATTGAATTGATAAAAGTCACGATATAAATTGAAAAAATATGTCATTATAAAATTTGCTTAAAGAAAATATTCGCAAACACATGTTTAAAATTTACGAATTGCATGTACGTAAACAAAAACAAGATATCAATATTTTATGTGTTTTTTCGAGAAGTGTTTCGATATAAATTGGTGTAACTATGATTGTATTTACTTAGACGTTCTAGTAAGTTGTCATTGCAATATTTAAAAATAACGTAAGGGAATATTTGTATCTGTTTGCCATCATTTTGAATAACTGTTGCATAGAAGAAACTCAACACAACGCAGACGAAAATTCACGACGCCTTCCACAGCGGATTAAGGTCACTACTTATAGAACACAAAAAAGCATGGAGACATCATTGTAATGTTCTTTTAAAATGTACGCATGTAGTTTAGGCTGGAACAGATTCAACAACAACTTCACCAGAAACAACAACAACGTGATGACACTGGTTTTAACAGATGTCACAATTGATTAGCAACGTGGTACGCATAAACACCCATCTAAACAATATAAAGCCTCAGTACGCAAATCAAAGACACTGTCACGATGAATTCAATACCAACAACAGAAACAACAACGATGGTTTAAACAAAAACAACGATCGATCAGCGACGCCGACTGCTTGATAATCAGCATGTACACGACCAAAAAGCTGAACTACTTGACAACAACAACAATGCCTTTGATGTGAACAACATCTTATTTTGGCCATGGTCAAAGCCTGATGTCACAGCCAGACAACACCTTCGATGGACAATATTCAAAGCATGACGTCACTACCGGACAACATCTTCGATGGGCCAAGGAAAACACATAACATTACAGCCGACATGACCTGTGATGTGCTCCACTTCATTTCGCTTGACATTTAGATTGTATAACAATACCCTCACTTATTTATTTCAGCAGAGTCGTTCGTCAAAATCTCATTGTTATCCGCAGATTTTTCATCATACGTGTGTTTATATCAACGATGTTTTCATGTACTTTGTAATTCAATAGTTAAATTTTAAAGATTTTGTTTACATCATAAAATATTAAAAAATCTAATTATAGAAGGAGGTTGTGTAACGTAACGATTATTTGAAAATTACCTATTGAACATTAGAAAATCAGTTATTTATAAAAATAACAAGTATTTTTGTTTGGCCTTATGTTTATAAAAAACAACGATTTAATAGTGTGTTTGTATGGTCAATTTATTAATTTATACAATTTTCATCATAGTTACATTGAAATGATATGCCCCAGACCTATATGTCATTCATGAATATACATTCCTTAGTTTAATCCATGTACTGTCAAGCAGATAGGCCAAAATGTCATTTATAAGTTACACTCCTTTGTTAAATAGGTGAACTTTTCCTGTCGAAGTGACGCATCTTTCGTTATATTGCATACTATCGTCTTAATTATCATGGGTATATAACCAGTCACTGTTTGTATTAAAGAGCAAGCCAGTACACACTATACAATCAGGGATGTAGTTTCACAATTTCTAATTATCACGGGCGAAACCCGTTAACGATTTCGCTAGTGTCTTGTTGATTGTAATATTACTGGACGTATGAAAGTTTTTGTGTTAAAATTTAAGGAGCAAAATAAATATCAATGACAGCTTTGTCTTTGTGTTGGCATCTTTGTTCAATTGAATAACGCTACATCTGTATGTTTCTTTCGTATAACATAACTTATATTTCAATTGTTCCTAAATCAAAAAGTTATTCGTTTATTTTTTATAATTCATTGTTGCTGTTGCGTTTTTTGTAGATTTCTGATAAACGGTTTTATTCGATTCGGGTATTTCCAGCTACATTTCGCCAAGAGGCGCGTTATTTTATTCGCTGCCGATCGATGACGAAGGTCAACAATGTTAAATCGGGCGGTTCCGTAACTGTAAAAACATGTCAATTTTCGTTAACGACACTTTGTTTCAACATTAAATCACCCTCTCCCACCCCACAGAAAGAATAATATGGTTTTATATCAAACACGTATGCAGCATACGAGATTCAGAATCCGGACACTCCGAATAAATCCGGAAAATACAACACCTTTTTAATTAGTACAGTCGAACGCTATGAGCCGACCAGTTCACACACCCAATGTATTCATGAAAAAAGCCATTTAACAATGCAACTTCTTCCGTCCCAAACTAGAATGAACATATTGCTGTCTGGACAACGCATTTGGCTGATTTGGAAAATCATCCCGGATATCAAAGTGTTGAGGTGTTGAAGCTGCCTTAAATGGCCAGCCATTAATGATTTTTCCGTCAGAGATACACATATCTTATTGCTACGTTGTAATTTTTAAGGGCGAGAAATGGAAGCCGTTCGCTTATAATAAATGTTGACATTAAGAAGTGGCCAGTCTGCTCTGTATTGCAAATGAATCTAATAATTTATTTAGTATAATGTAGACTCGTACATATGTGCATTAAAATGAAACTATCGAACAAGTTCAACTCTCGCAAAAGCTATAAAAAGGATTGTTATATGTTTTGTTTTCAACTTTAAAAAAAAGATAACTGACAATCCACTTTAAATTGGTTTCTATGGGCAGTAGTTTGTTGGGCAATGTATAACCGGTCCTATTTTCTACCGATTATGTTATATTTCTTACTCGGGATCTTTTGCATCTTTTTGGATATCTTGATGTATATTTCCTGTGTTTAATGTTATTCATGAAATGTTATTTCCATTTCCGCGTTAAGCACTAATTATTAAAATTGATTCAAAACCAACGATCTTGCCAAGGCAGTTCAATTTTATTTTTTGTAAAGCGAGACAGAAAAATACGGCTCTGCGCGCAGCTTAAATACTAATCGTAGAAACTGGGTGTAACTTTTGATCGTGAAAGATCGGCTATCTCCGGACTTTCCGTAAGATTGTTTTCCACAAAAGTGCTAACTGGTATTAATCGATTTCTCCTTTTTGGTAGGTTCTTAGGTATATTTTTCTGGTGAATCCGTGGCCAACTAACTGGTATTAATAGATTTTTATAATTCCTAGGTGCTGAATAAGTGACCTGCGATCAGTTTGCGCACTGTTCTTTCATCCCGATTTGGATTCTTGGGGACATGTGTTTTGCTGAACCGAATTCTCTAATATTTATAGGTCTTTAACCTCAACCGCAAAATATGTTTTGTTTCTTTTTTGTTAATAAGAATTCGCTTACGGGTGTAAAATCATGTACTTATTTCTTTTGTTCTTGGTAACCATTTGCTATTCTAATATTATTATTATATATGATTATTATAACTAATATAAAATAAAATGAAAATTATATTTAATATTTATTTTTTTACAAATAATGTAAATATATTAATACATGAAGACAGTGTTTTGTTTATAAAGGGATTACAAATGTCAGGTTATTTTATTGGAAAGTCGGAGGGAACGTCTCCATTTAATTGAACAATATTTGAATTTGATTTTGAATAAATGAATAATAAATAAATATGAATACAATGTTGTGGAGTATCAATTGTTTAAGAGTACATGTATCTGTTTACACAGTTGACAGTTTTCTTCTATGGTCGGATTGATTCCCCACGGCAATAAAACGCTGTCATGTATTGTCAGGTAGTCTACAGCAAACATCCATTCAAGAATTGCTTTTGCGCCAGGAAGTCATGGCAATATATGGCTTGCCAGACCGCAAGCCCTTACGCGTTGACGATATGAAAACCTAGCACTATTTCGTAAGGAGAATCATCAGGGATATGATTCTGGAAATAAGATTCCGAATGTCTCGTACGGTATCACAAACAGAAGCGTAAATTGAAAGGGCTAGTTATTGCAACATGTGACAATACTGGAGAACAGTTTGACAGTCCCATTTGCAGATTACTTTTCGCACGTTAAGAAGTTTGGGCAAAGATAAATATGAATATGTGAGAGCACGCAGAGCCGGATATAAATTGGCTGGTGAAAGTAATTCAGCATCGCTGCCAAAAGCAATGGTAGGAGAAAGTTTTTAAAAACACAATAGACAAATACAATTGACATTGCAAGACGTTACGAGAGATTATTTTGCTATTATCTCAACTTAACAGCGTGTATACAAATAGTATACACATTTATCTCATCATAATAAACAAAATAACACCCAATCTGATCAGTTTGGTATATTCAATATTATTTAGAAGCCCATAACACTCACATTTTACGAATACTAGTATGTCGTATAATATTTCGAAAAATAAAGTTAACACATAATGTGAATTTCCGTCTACGACATCCGAACATTTACGATTAAACGCGAGATTAGTTTCGGGAAGCTCCGGAAGCACGACGTAGTTCTCATGAATACGTCGTTCTTCCGACGCTTACCGAAGCCAGCCTCGAATTCGCTCATAAATGTTCGGCTATCGTGGCGGGTAATTAACATGGAATATATTCGAGGTGCAGAATCAACGGCGTTTTCAGGGATTGGATGTTATATCATTTTATAATATTTTGGACAGTCAAACCCATTGTAAAATACGTATTCATACAATGTTTCGACACACGATAATGTTTGCGTTTGTCTAGCAATGGTTAACAAATTACCATTATTAGTATAATCACACCAACTGTTCAATTCATAAATGTTTTTTCAGAGATTTCACATGAAGCTGTACCTGCTTCTTTACACGCGCGATTATCTCACTTTTTACTCCTGACTTGTATCAATTTTGTATCAATGTTGCCGGGAATTTCAATCAAGTATCTATTCTTTAAAATACAAATTATTTTAAATCACATAGTATATGACTATAGTGTATACCATAGTACAGGATCAACGGGGTTTACACACGAGCTGGACAGAATGAAAACACACCGTGAAGAACTTTATTTTTGCAAATATCACAAGTCATTGAAATAAGTTTGCAAAAATCTTAAATGCATAATAGGCAGTTTTTCATTCATATAAAATTATTTCAACAATTTGTATTCATTATTTAAAAAAAGTTCTTTACAGAATTTTACAACCTCACTGCTTACAGTGAATAGCTTTTGTAATTAGGGATTTTAAACATTTAAACAGCAATAAAAACACAGCAGAATTATCAAATTTAGTTGTCGATCATTAAAATTAAAAATCAATAAAGGAAAATAGTTTTGTCGGTTTATACGGTAATGTAAATATGTATTCATGTATGATAACAAGCAACAAACATGAAAACAGTGTTAAGTTTTAATATAATAACTCGTTTAAATATGCAGGAAATATATCTACGAACCAATAACATCAACCAAACATTTCACAAACTATAAATGTTTGTCAAGGGATTTGCGTTTAATAATGTGAATCTTATAAAGCATATGAATATGATAATTTCCTGAAACAAAGCTCGTGTACGCCGTACAACCATATGAGACTACTAAAGTTATGATTGCATATGATAGATTTTTGTTAAATAACTTATTTATATAATATTTGGACGAAGGAACCTTTTTCAACTGTACAAATGTTTAGTGTAGTAAGACTGTAAGTATTGATAATTTAAGTACATTAAAAAGAAATATATATCTCCAACTATATCCGGCAGGTCTGTTATATATTAAGCACATTGAACGAAAACGAGTCTGAAAACTGATTTAGTCTTATTGTAAACCTTGGAAAACTTGACGTGAATTTGAATGATGCTACATGACTTTGACCGACGCTAAGTCGTGACGTCACATTTCTACGGCTAAACAACGGGAGACGTAAATTTTGCTGTTTAAGTTAAAGTAATAATATTAAATTGGTGTTTTTGATCTTGAAAAAAAGAAATTAAATTACTTAAAACCTAACTTTAAAAGACATAAATCAGCAGCTTTGATGATGGGAAATTCTTTTCACCAGAAATCTTAGATAATTTATAATAGCGGAGTAATTACTGGACGTGTAAGAAAACGGAAATGATGAAACTCAAACATGAAACATATAATGCGTCTATTAAATCAGCGACATGGATCGCTATTGACATACGGTGCACAGAGGGGCGTTTAGCATGCACGTAATAATATTGTATCCAACAATTGCATAAGAGGCAATCGTCGATATTTCTACCAGAATCATGGGTATCCATTATCGATCAAATGAACTGCTCTAAAACAATCAGCATAGAGCCACGCGGATTAGCCATGCAATCGCACATTGGCCATATTGGCAATGTGGAAGAGATCTTGCTTATTTTGGAGATTACGCTGTCAATTCAAATGGATTTTCTGCTGGTTGTCATGTCCTATAAGAAGTTGTAAGAGACATTAAATCCAAGGTCAACAAACAGTCTAATATGCGTTGTTTGCAGAACCGGGAAATGCTGACATAAGGGGAAGCCATGTTTATTTTCGTTTCCGACAGTGACAGACACAACTCTGTATCAGCAGACGATTTATTTCATAATTTCTATCTTACGGAGGAGTCCGGAGATAGCCGATGTATCACGATTGTGACAGACAAATTCGATTTGGCAAACTAACTGGGTTACATTTCAATAAGATATACACATCATGCTTCTATTTTATTCACGCAGCTTTATCGTTACATGCTCTCACATACAATCTCTGCCATAACAACAAATAGCAACGGGAAAATTCATGAATTATTGTGCCATGTGGCTCGACTATCATCACGTTGTTGGTTATAACGGCCGGGATTTGATAAAGCTATCCTGGTTCCTTACATAAACACACATTTTCTTATTTTTCCGTTTATTGACATTTATATTGATGAATGTTAACACATGATTTATGTCTTAAAATCCAGAGATCATGTTTCGGAAAGTATAACACAATTATAAAACCCACTTTGTCCCTTAAAACCCACTTAAAACAATTTGATGGGTAATGTAATTCCATTTAAGGACAAGTTCTGATCACGCTTTTATATATAAAAAGTGGGATTTGTTCGCTTGATTGAAGCCCGGGTCAGGAATGAGTGACAGAAGAAAATATTTCATGTTTACACTGGTGATCGACAACGACCTAGGCATTCGATTAGAGAAATAATGGAGCGATTTATCAAAGGTTATTGCGGGAAGGAATTTGCTAGAAAACATCTGATACGAGGCTATTAACAACTACATATCTGGAAATCTGTAATCGATGTATACTATATTCAGCTGATATAAAAGTTGTTAGAGCAATCAAAATTTCACCAGAGTGATTTTTAAGTGATGATCACTTTAGAGGTAACTTAATGTTTATCAAATGACACTGACATACCCATGGCTTATCGTTTTTAAACCAAAAAAACAGCTTCAAATAAAATACATCGCAATTCGCCACAATGTAGGTAACACATGGTAACAGATAATACTTAATTTATAGAAATATTACGATTTAATTGCCGCTACCTTTTAAGAAAGTAATATCTCAAAAACTAACTGACAAAACGACATAATTTAATCAATCGGAATTAACTGCGTAAAACGAAAACATGCTCGTTTCGTTTAAATGATATTATAATATTGTCTTATATTTAGGTGTTTAGTTACACTGTTCAATATATTTCACTGTGCACACTTCGAAAGTATTCTGAATGCTTAAGAAACGAATTAACAAAAAATTACTAAGCAGTAAAACATATTCATTTACATTTACATGCCATTTATTGGCGTTAAACTCCATGAGCCAATACAAGTTCGCATTAACAATTTGACAGAAAATTCACGAACGGTTGAGATCGGAAAGCAATAAAATCCATTTGAATTGACAACGTAATCTCCGAAATAAACAAGATCTCTTCGACAGTGCCAATATGGCCCATTGTGCGATTGCAGGGCTAATCCGCGTGGCTCTATGCTGATTTTTTCAGAGCAGTTCATTTGATCGATAATGGATACCCATGATTCTGGTAGAAATATCGACGATTACCTCTTATGCAATTGTTGGATACAAAATTATTACGTGCATGCTAAACGCCCCTCTGTTTACCGTATGTCAATAGCGATCCATTTCGCTGATTTAATAGACGCATTATATGTTGCATGTTTGAGTTTCATCATTTCCGTTTTCTTACACGTCCAGTAATTACTCCGCTATTATAAATTATCTAAGATTTCTGGTGAAAAGAATTTTCCATCATCAAAGCTGCTGATTTATGTCTTTTAAAGTTAGGTTTCAAGTAATTTAATTTCTTTTTTTTTTCAAGATTAAAAACACCAATTTAATATAATTACTTTAACTTAAACAGCAAAATTTACGTCTCCCGTTGTTTAGCCGTAGAAATGTGACGTCACGACTTAGCGTCGGTCAAAGTCATGAAGCATCATTCAAATTCACGTCAAGTTTTTCCAAGGTTTACAATAAGACTAAATCAGTTTTCTGACTCGTTTTCGTTCAATGTGCTTAATATATAACAGACCTGCCGGATATAGTTGGAGATATATATTTCTTTTTAATGTACTTAAATTATCAATACTTACAGTCTTACTACACTAAACATTTGTACAGTTGAAAAAGGTTCCTTCGTCCAAATATTATATAAATAAGTTATTTAACAAAAATCTATCATATGCAATCATAACTTTAGTAGTCTCATATGGTTTTACGGCGTACACGAGCTTTGTTTCAGGAAATTATCATATTCATATGCTTTATAAGATTCACATTATTAAACGCAAATCCCTTGACAAACATTTATAGTTTGTGAAATGTTTGGTTGATGTTATTGGTTCGTAGACATATTTCCTGCATATTTAAACGAGTTATTATATTAAAACTTACACTGTTTCCATGTTATAATACATGAATACATATCTTCATTACCGTATAAACCGACAAAACTATTTTCCTTTATTGATTTTTAATTTTAATGATCGACAACTAAATTTGATAATTCTGCTGTGTTTTTATTGCTGTTTAAATGTTTAAAATCCCTAATTACAAAAGCTATTCAATGTAAGCAGTGAGGTTGTAAAATTCTGTAAAGTACTTTTTTTTAAAATAATGAATACAATTGTTGAAATAATTTTATATGAATGAAAAACTGCCTATTATGCATTTAAGATTTTTACAAACTTATTTCAATAACTAGTGATATTTGCAAAAATGAAGTTCTTCACGGTGTGTTTTCATTCTGTCCAGCTCGTGTGTAAACCCCGTTGATCCTGTACTATGGTATACACTTTAGTCATATACTATGTGATTTAAAATAATTTGTATTATAAAGAATAGATACTTTATTTAAATTCACGGCAACATTGATACAAAATTGATACAAGTCAGGAGTAAAAAGTGAGATAATCGCGCGTTTAAAGAAGCAGGTACAGCTTCATGTGAAATCTCTGAACAAATATTAATGAATTGAACAGTTGGTGTGATTATACTAATAATGGTAATTTATTAACTATTGCTAGACAAACGCAAACATTATCTTGTGTCGAAACATTGAATGAATACGTATTTTACAATGATTTTGACTGTCCAAAATATTACAAAATGATAAAACATCCAATCCCTGAAAACGCCGTTGATTCTGCACCTCGAATATATTCCATGTTAATTACCCGCCACGATAGCCGAACATTAACGAGCGAACGCGAAGCTGGCTTCGGTAAGCGTCGGAAGAACGACGTATTCATGAAAACTACGTCGTGCTTCCGGAGCTTCCCGAAACTAATCTCGCGTTTTTTCGTAAATGTTCGGATGTCGTAGACGGAAATTCACATTATGTGTTAACTTTATTTTTTGAAATATTCTACGACATACTAGTATTCGTAAAATGTGAGTGTTTATGGGCTTCTAAATAATATTGAATATACCAAACTGATCAGATTGGGTGTTATTTTGTTTATAATGATAGGATAAAATGTGTATACTATTTGTATACACGCTGTTAAGTTGAGATAATAGCAAAATAATCTCTCGTAACGTCTTGCAATGTCAATTGTATTTGTCTAAGGTGTTTTAAAACTTTCTCCTACCATTGCTTTTGGCAGCGATGCTAAATTACTTTCACCAGCCCATTTATATCCAGCTCTACGTGCTCTCACATATTCATATTTATCTTTGCCCAAACTTCTTAACGTGCGAAAAGTAATCTGCAAATGGGACTGTCAAACTGTTCTCCAGTATTGTCACATGTTGCAAGAACTAGCCCTTTCAATTTACGCTTGTGTTTGTGATACCGTACGAGACATTCGGAATCTTATTTCAAGAATCATTTTTTTTTTTTTTTCAATTTCATACATACAATGTTAACATGTATATGATCATACAACATAGTGATTGTACAAAGCAATATAGTTCAGACATGTTATACAAGATATGCTTATATATATATATATATATATATATATTTTTAGAGAGAAAAGAAAAGAACAACAGAGGAATAGTTATGGAAAATGATGAGTTGTATAAAGTTGGGAGAAAAACATACTGGACTTGTGTGTTTTGTTGTATATTCACAATGATCTTATCTGATTGAAAATAAGAATAAAAAAAATAAATAAACAAAACTATTTTAGAGAGATAAACTAACATTAGAGTGAAATTTATATAAGTGGACAAAACATTATGAGAATTTAATCCGATTCCATTTTTGTTCAAAGATTTGTAATGTGGACAAAACATTATGAGAATTTAATCCGATTCCATTTTTGTTCAAAGATTTGTAATGTGTCATTACTGAGGGCTATTTCTTTCTCAATATCGATTTTTAGTTTAAGACTATGGACAAAACAATTAAAATTTGGTACTTGTTTTTTGTACTTCATGTTTAAGATAAAATATTTAATCAATATAACCATAAAATTCACAATATTATTACAGTCTATTGATTTCAATGAGTTAATTCCGAAACTTACATTTAAGAAAGATAGTTTAACGTTTAGTTGATGTTGTTCAAGAAAAGATATTAATTGATTCCAAATAGGCTGGATGTGTTTGCACTCCCAAAAAAGATGTTCTATAGTTTCAATGTTTTCACTGCAGAAATCACACAGATTTGAGTTAGATAATTTACATTTAAAGAGATATTTATTTGTAGCTATAATTCTATGGATGTATTTATATTGAAAGTTTCGCAGTGTGCTTTCAATAGTTGCTTTATATGGCATGGTAAATATGTGTTTCCAATTTAGTTCATTTTCTCCAAAAAGGACTTGCCATTTATTTTGGATTTTGGAGTTTTCTGTAGGGTTTTTAATTTGTAGTGTGTAAAATATTTTATTTGTTTTGTTTTTTCTTCCAAGTATGTTATCTACAAAAGTTGTTTGAGTACATGGTGTATTATTTGTATTGGTTTCAGATTTAATATGTGTTGGTATGCTTTTGATTAGTGTGTAGTACTTCAGAAAATTATTTGAAGGTATTCCGTATATGTAGCATATATTATCAAAAGAGTAGAAATCCTTAATTCTGTAGTCATATAATTGGTCGACATATTTAATGCTTCGTTCAAACCAGTCTTTATAGAAAAACGTCTTATTGTTTGAAGTTATGTCTTTATTGTTCCATAAAATTGTTTTACTGCTGGTTTGGGTCTCTAAGTTATGAGTGACCTCACTCCACGCTGATAGAACATCAGACAGAAATATGTTTTCGTTTGCAATTTCATGTACGATAGTATTGCTGATGTTACATTCAAAGAGTAAGGAGTCACCATATTTTTTTAGGATTTTCTGGTAGAATAATTTCCATTTACTCGTATTGGTATTATCTAGGTATCGTTTAACCCAGCTGCATTTGATTGCATTCATGAATGAGTCAATGTTCGTTAATTGGATACCTCCATTTTCTACAGATTGAATTAAATGAGTTCTTTTTATTTTATCAGGCTTACCGTCCCATATGAAATTAAATATTGCTGATTTTATATCGTTAATAACATCATTTGGTGGATTTGGGAGAACTGTTAATACATATATTAATTTAGGAAGTGCAAACGTTTTCAATACTGTGTTTTTCCGATTAGTGTAAGTTTACGATGATGCCATGATTTTAAGCAGTTTTTAAAATTCTGTAATTTAGGTATTATGTTTTTAAGAACTGTATCCTTTTCATTATTTGTGAATGTAATTCCTAACGTTGTGGCTTCATCGGATGTCTAATTAAATTTCATTTCTTTTTTATATTGAACATTACTTTGTTTTAATTTACCTACTCGTAGCACAGTACATTTACTTTTGTTTAGTTTAAGACCCGATGTCATTCCGTAAAGGGTTAGCGATTCTATTAGGTTATGGAAAGAATCGTAATTGTTATTTAAAAAATAAGTTGCATCGTCAGCAAATAGGGATTGTTTGATTTCTTCGTCAGGTTCTAGTGATATGCCTTTTATGTGTTTATTTGATTGGATGTGATGTGATAGATACTCGATGCAGATAATAAAAAGCGATGATGAGAGTGGACATCATTGTCGAACCCCTCGTTCGATGTTAAAACTGTTTGAAAAGAAGCCATTGTTGATGATTATACTGTGAATATCGGTATAGAATAGTTTTACACATTGAATGAGACTGTCACCAAAGTTCATATTTTCTAAGCAAGAGAACATAAATGAATGATCAAGCGAATCGAATGCCTTTTCAAAGTCTGCAAAGAATATTAGACCAGGATTATTTGAATTGTTGAAATAGTTTATGCATTCTTGGATAAGACGAACGTTTTCACCAATGTAACGTCCTTTTATGAAACCAGATTGAGATTTTGAAATGATTGATGGTAATATTTTTTTTATTCTGTTTGCTATACTTTTTGTTGCAATTTTATAATCATTGTTTAATAAACTAATCGGGCGCCAGTTTGATAAGGATTCTAAGTTTTTTCCAGGTTTTGGAATAAGTGATATAATACCTTGTTTTTGTAGCGTAGTTAAGTTTTCGTTGTTAAATGAATAGTTAAGTGAATTAATTAAATGTGTTTTTATATCATTCCAGAATATTTTATAAAATTTATTTCCAGAATCATATCCCTGATTTTTCTCCTTACGAAACAGTGCTTGGTTTTCATATCGTCAACGCGTAAGGGCTTGCGGTCTGGCAAGCCATATATTGCCATGTCTTCCTGGCGCAAAAGCAATTCTTGATTGGATGTTTGCTGTAGACTACCTGACAATACATGACCACGTTTTATTGCCGTGGGGAATCAATCCGACCATAGAAGAAAACTGTCAACTGTGTAAACAGATACATGTACTCTTAAACAATTGATACTCCACAACATTGTATTCATATTTATTTAATATTCATTTATTCATAATCACATTCAAATATTGTTCAATTAAATGGAGACGTTCCCTCCGACCTTCCAATAAAATAACCTGACATTTGTAATCCCTTTAAAAACAAAACACTGTCTTCATTTGTAAAAAAAAAATTAAATATAATTTTCATTTTATTTTATATTAGTTATAATTATCATATATAATAATAATATCAGAATAGCAAATTGTTACCAAGAACAAAAGAAATAGGTTCATGATTTACACCTGTCTTTACCTACAACAAGAAAATACTTCGTAAGCGAATATTTATTAACAAAACAGAAACAAAACATATTTTGCTGTTGATGTTAAAGTCCTATAAATATTAGAGAATTCGGTTCAGCAAAACACATGTCCCCAAGAATCTAACTCGGAATGAAAGAACAGTGCGCAAACCGATCGCAGGTCACTTATTCAGCACCTAGGAATTATAAAAATCTATTAATACCAGTTAGTTGGTCACTGATTCACCAGAAAAATATACCTAAGAACCTACCAAAAAGGAGAAATCGATTAATACCAGTTAGCACTTTTGTGGAAAACAATCTTACGTAAAGTCCGGAAATAGCCGATCTTTCACGATCAAAAGTTACACCCAGTTTCTATGATTAGTATTTAAGCTGCGCGCAGAGCCGTATTTTTCTGTCTCGCTTTACAGAAATAAAATTGAACTGCCTTGGCAAGATCGTTGGTTTTGAATCAATTTTAATAATTAGTGCTTAACGCGGAAATGGAAATAACAATTCATGAATAACATTAAACACACGAAATATACATCAAGATATCCTAAAATATGCAAAAGATCCCGAGTAAGAAATATAATATAATCGGTAGAAAATAGGACCGGTTATACATTGCCCAGCAAACTACTGCTCATAAAACATTTTAATTTATTCTATTTGATTGCAATGCCGATGCTTCGAGGTTTTTATTTTTATATACACTTGTATGTGTTTGGTTTATAATTCTGTGCTAAGTGTGAGGGTTGCAGCAATTTTAATCCGGTTTAAACCCCCAATGTTTTTAACTGATCGTTTCGAGGCGTTGACCAGAGTATGTGCTTGGTTTTAACTTGTATTTCTTTTCTAGTACATTTGTTTTACGTCTCACTGTTTGGCAATTGATTTCTTGCAAAGGACTGAATTATATAATCGGGTTTTTTCTGCTAGTGAAGCTTATAATTCATTTTATGTATACAACAAAACATAAACCAAGAGCCTTGTCGAGCGGTTCGGGTTTTTGTGCCGAACAAATAATCTTATCGATGTTCGACAATGACCTGATTTTCTTTTTATCGCATCAATTTCGTATTGTTCTGTTTTCATATATCAAAAGAAACAACAGAAAATGGCTGAACACATCAAATAACGTCATGAAACAAATATATCCCTAGTGCGCTGTTTTCACATGTTCATATAATATTAATCTTTGCTCAAATTGCTGCAAGTGGGAAAAGTGTAATCTGTAAATGGGTGTAACCAGCGCTTCTTCAGTATTGTCACATTGTGCTCAAACTTTCTTTTCAATTAATGCTGATTAAAACACACGGCCTTCTGTTTGTGACCGTACCAGCAGTTCAGAATCTTATTTACAGAATCAAATCCCTTTATTTTGTCTTCACGAAATAGTGCTAGATTTCATACCGTCCACATATTCTAGCCCGCGGTCTGAATTTGCCCACACATTGCCAAGACATTGAAATATTCTGGACGTCTTGGCGCGTTAGCAATTCATGAATGGATGTTTGATATATACTCACAGACAATACATTTACTCGTTTATCGCTTTGAGGAATCAATCCGACCATGGGAGGAGACTGTAGAATCTGTTCACAAATAATCTTTAACCCGCTTATTCCTTTACTCTATAACGTTTCACAATATTCGTGTATTGGATAGTTTGCATTAAGCGTCGCTTTTGTGTGTTCACCTCATAGTCGCGAAAGTATATAACTATTGAATCTGTCGATTGATATCGATGGGCATATTCAAATCGATCCTTAAAAAAGCAAACACACCCACACATTGTTATATTTACCCGCTTATAAAATAAAATGACATCGCCCACAGCAATACACGATGTTATCCATGAAACCAATATTAAATGGATTGAATAACTTCTAAATTAATTTTTATAACGATTGCTAGCGACTTAAAACATTCTGTTGTTTCATAGAAGGCATATTTGTGTATTCAAATTATAATAAATAGATTATATGATTCCTTTACATGAAATTTCTTTTTGATTAACATGAAATTCAACATTTTAGAACATTAAATAAGGATACCTCTCAATTAAACTACCATTATACTACTCCATGGTTAAATAGAGGCAAAATTTTAAATTTTCCTAGGCACGATTAAATGAAAGTAAAACAGAGAGTTCCCCTTCATAGTTTAATCCAAAACAATTCCATTTTACTATAATGTTTCGAAGACAGATGTGGGTTTTAAAAGTGTAGATATCAACAGCGAATATCCTCCTTTTCCCCAAAACCCAGTTGAATTATTTGACGCTAGGTCATCAAAAAACGTCAGGTCTTCAAACTAAATAATATAACTAACATGTATTAAACAAACAGAGGCACATGTTTGAATACTAGTGGGCACGTTTGTTGTTTGCAAACAGTGCTGAACTCAATGTTTAGGTTATCTTGAAACCCACGACAAAAGATAGCACATGCTACACCAAAGCAGTGCAACAAGTGCCACTGAGCATTTATGTTTAAGCCTTAAGGCGGGGATTGCAAGACTGTGAGCATATCATTTCAAAAATTAAAAACAACTATTTAATCAATGATATATCATTTGATTACACAATTAGTTATGTTTAAAGTCCACATTTTCACCTTAAGCTTTCACTCATTTTAAGAGAAGCATTATTATATATACCGGTAGTACAAGAATCGTAATTCAAATGGAACAGCAACTATTTCATGATAAGATGTATTAATTTTTTAATTATTGCCGGCCTCCTGTGACATGGTAATTGTGTTCCTAGTCTCAACCGCAATGTATAGTGTCGATGTAACGTCTCTTGTATCTTGTGAATTTTAAAGACAACCAACGTAATTTTTTCTTGATTAAATGCTATATATGATACTTATGAAATTTATACATGTATAGTACATGACAGTGTATGCACCTACGTCCTATAACAGACAGTATGTCTAATTTGGTGTTTCATCCCCTCGTGGCCGTTTTTAGTATAGAACAGCTGCGAAACAAAAGAGTTCGCCTTGTAAAATTGTCCAACAAATATAAACCCTTAAACTTAAACAGGACCAATATATTTTATTATTTGACTGTCGTGCAGATTAATCATTATTCCGCGGTTCATTGATATTTGCAATTTATTCGCACGTTAATTATTCCATGTGTATGCAATACCGGGGTAGAAAAAATATAATATTAAAATATTATTATTATTATCATTTAATTATTTTTATTGTTATTATTGTTATTATTATAATTATTATTATTATTATTATTATTATCATTATTATTATTATTATCATTACTATTAGTATTACTATTATTATTATTATTTAAACTCGACTTCGTTAAATTTGGTGCGTGACGCGACGTTGACAATCGGAAATATTATTTCATAAAAAAACGCGTAGGAAGAACACAGAATGCTTAAACATGTAACGTTCTACCTACAAGTTTTAACATTCTGTATAACAAATCTGAGCGGTCAGACAGGCAAGCATCGATCATCAGTATGATTTCCAGCAAACAAATAAATCCCATGCGCGTAAATCTTCGGTGAAGGAAATAAACGTGGTGTCTAACGAGTTGATGAATTCGGTCATATAGTACATGCCAAAGATGGACACATTTGGTGTTGACTTAAAATTTCTCATAGAATGTGTTATACAAGTAACTTATTAGGAATTTCTTACATGTATTATAAATAATAAATGGCATAAACATATTATGTGCTAAATGGGAAAATTGTTTACTATATTTGCAGATATAAGAAGACGTAAACAACAGAAAAAAGCATAGTATGCTAAAATGTCCTAAAACGGATATCAATAATATATCGCACTTAATGCAGAACGCCATAGCTCAGTGTTCGAGGTTTGAGAATTCAAAGTTGTTGCGGCAAAGACAAATGTTCAACACCATTCACCTACAGCCAGAGTCTCTCACGTGAGCATTTGTTTCTCGAGTTACTCGATTTTTTTTACACAAATGCATCATTTTATGAAACGTGACGCCAATGTTCTTGAGCTGCGCGAAATAAAAGCATGTGCGCCGTACATCGTTATTACTATTGCATAACACCACCGTGATTACTTATGCCATATAAAGTTGCCTTTAAATTTGAAACGAATACGAAAGATTAGTTTAAGTCAAAACTATAAGAATTGTTAAATTATGTTACCATGTTTTAGTAGATATTGTATTCGTTTTTTAACCTACCCAAGAATGAGGATTGTTTGATTGGGTTGACGAATGCTAGCACATGCACGTGTAATAATTAATCATCGAAAGTACAATGGTGTAATAAGCCCGCATGTTCCTTTAGTTTTAGTAAGAAAACGCGTTTCTTGTTAATATAAAATGAAAATGAAAAATTGAAAGTATTTTTGCCGATACATGTCCATGAGAAAGCTCTGAATGCAAAAATAATTAAAAAAAACTTCTCTCATAACAGAAAACATAACGTAAATGTTTATTGTTTCTTAATTTAAAGTACACATGTTATTCGTTTATTCGCCTCATTCTTTGAGAAACACTGTCTTTAGCTGCCGGGCAATGACGAATATCAACAAGATATATTTGAACGGTCGCATAACTGTCTTACTGGTTACAAACAGGTATGTAAATTTTCCTCCACTTCGTTTTTCGGCATGTAACCTCCCTATAAAAAATATCCGGAATTCGCGATTAAAAATAAAGCCGAACGCTATGAGCGGACTAGTTCACACATCAAATGTATTTCATGAAACGAAGTCAGTCAATAATGGAAATTATAATGTCACATCCTAGTAGGAACCTAACGATATTTGGATAACTCGTTCTGGACTGCAAATTAACCCCGAATCATAAGGCGCTGAGGCTGCCTTAAATAGCGAGGTATTGATTTATGTAATTGCCGTCGAAAGCGTTCCACTGATTTTTGTAACGTTTAAATGCAGAGCAACGAAAGCAATCCGTTATTGATGAATGTTGGTATGAAGAAGTGACCAGTCTGCTCTGTCTTGCAAAGGAATCAGATAATCTATTTATTATAATTTGATACACAAATATTCCTTATATGAAAAAACAGAATGTTTTAAGTCGCTAGCAATTGTTATAAAAATTAATTTTGAAGTTATTCAATCCATTTAATATTGGTTTCATGGATATCATCGTGTATTGATGTGGACGATGTCATTTTATTTTATAAGCGGGTAAATAGAACGATGTGTGGGTGTGTTTGCTTTTGTAAGGATCGATTTGAATATGCCCATCGATATCAATCGACAGATTCAATAGTTATATACTTTCGAGACTATAAAGTGAACACACAAAAGCGACGCTTAATGCAAGCTATCCAATACACGAATATTGTGAAACGTTATAGAGTAAAGAAATAAGCGGGTTAAAGATTATTTGTGAACAGTTTCTACAGTCTCCTTGCATGGTCGGATTGATTCCCCAAAGCAATAAACGAGTTAATGTATTGTCTGTGAGTCTATATCAAACATCCATTCATGAATTGCTAACCCGCCAAGACGTCCAGAATATTTCAATGTCTTGGCAATGTGTGGGCAAATTCAGACCGCGGGCTAGAATATGTGGACGGTATGAAATCTAGCGCTATTTCGTGAAAATAAAATAAAGGGATTTGATTCTGTAAATAAGATTCTGAACTGCTGGTACGGTCACAAACAGAAGGCCGTGCGTTTTAATCAGCATTAACTGAAAAGAAAGTTTGAGCACAATTTGACAATACTGAAGAAGCGCTGGTTACACCCATTTACAGATTACAAAAAATGTACACTTTTCCCACTTGCAGCAATTTGAGCAAAGATTAATATTGTATGAACATGTGAAAACAGCGCACTAGGGATATATTTGTTTCATGACGTTATTTGATGTGTTCAGCCATTTTCTGTTGTTTCTTTTGATATATGAAAACAGAACAATAAGAAAATGATGCGATAAAAAGATAATCAGGTCATTGTCGAACAATGATAAGATTATTTGTTCGGCACAAAAACCCGAACCGCTCGACAAGGCTCTTGGTTTATGGTTTGTTATATACATAAAATGAATTAAAAGCTTTACTAGCAGAAGAAACCCGATATCATTCAGCCCTTTGCAAGAAATCAATTGCCAAACAGTGAGACGTAAAACAAATGTACTAGAAAAGAAAAACAAGTTAAAACCAAGCACATACTCTGGCCAACGCCTCGAAACGATCAGTTAAAAACATTGGGGGTTTAAACCGGATTAAAATTGCTGCAAACCTCACACTTAGCACAGAATTATAAACCAAACATACAAGTGTATATAAAAATAAAAACCTCGAAGCATCGGCATTGCAATCAAATAGAATAAATTAAAATGTTTCGATTGAATAACGATTTAACTACTCAATATTTTAAAGGCCCTTTTCACGTTTGGGTAAATTGAAAAACATTGTTTCAGATTCGCAAATTTTCTTTTTAGTTATGATATTTGTGAGGAAACAGTAATACTGAACATTAACCATGCTCTAAAATATCCATTACATGTATATGCATCTTTTGACGATTGAAAACCCCGAAAATTATAAAGCGAAACGAAATAATAATTTGGAGAGTTGTGTTGTTGTCATTATATTTTGTGAAAATACGAGGATTGCTAATATAAGTATAAAATACATTAGGCAATGTAACCGGAAGGATGGCCGAGTGGTCTAAGTGTTAGACTTTTTACTCCAGGACTCCAGGGGTCAGTGGTTCGAGTCCTGTTGAGGGTTACCTATTTTAAATTTTATTCTTGATTTTTTTACTGGAGCTTTTTATATCCTATGTTTACATTTATCTATATAAAGCATTTAATGACAAACTTCAAAACATGCCAAAATATGTGAAAAGGCCCCTTTAAAACAAACCAGAATAGCCGATATTTTTTCTTTTTATTTACAATGAAATGAAATCGGAACCAGTCATTAACATCACATCTTTAATTTTAAATGCTTAAGTACATATCATTACATAGTTTTATTTTCAGACAATAATCGTGTAATGAAGGAAAAAGCCGCGATCTTTTAAGCCGCAAATTTCATAGCTTATTTATGTACGATATCTTAAGCATCACGTAATATACTGTTATGAAATCAACCCAACATATGGTTTATTGCAATGCAACCTCCGGCCAAAATACAATTGTTTTATAATCATCCAATGGTGGTGACAGATATATGGGATTAATACTATATAATAAACGAGCAGAACATGTTACACAAAGATATATACGTATTACGTACACTGTATATAAAATATCATATCATAACTTTGACAAGTAAGTAATTCAAGTTATATTCGTACAGTACTTTTAATCATTTCTGCTTAAAAAAGGGGAGAAAAAAGGTCACAATGAACAAACCCAATTGGTTAATTCTTGATAAACTCGTCTTACTTGAATTATAAATAACAAATACACATGTAGGCCCCTATTTGTATTTATTATATCAAACCAGTGTGTCTATTACTTCGCGTAGGAAAGACGAGAGTAAGATAGATTGGTGTTGTCTGACTTATAAATATCAAAGTTGGGCGAATGAATCCTGAAAAAAAAACATAAAAGTAAATGTAGTGTAGAACAAATGTAAGTATAAATCGTTTAAAGCGAGATTATGCGATTTTTTATGTGTTAAATTGTAATATATTGATACAATATGTTACAATTACACAAAATAGGCAAGACAAATTATACATTGAAGACGAATTTCATAAAATGCAGCAAAGACAAAATAGCGCCCCCAGTCGATTGTGACGAAGATATTTCGTACATATTTTGCTACAATAACCGAAGTTTTCGTATTTTTATTAGGATCAGAGTTAGTGTTCGTGTGTCGTATGACTAGATATCGTTGCAGGAATTTAAAATGAACCGTTAAAATAAATTTGGATTCACATCGTCTATGCATAATCTACATGCTGGCGAATTCGACTGTACAGACATTTTCGATTTCAGAATTACATATCTGGCTTATTTCGCATTTTTCGACACATGTTCTTCTTATCTTTTATTTTAATTTATATTGAAAGATATATATATATATATATATATATATATATATATATATATATATATATATATATATATATATTTATATATATATATATATATATATATATATATATATATATATATATAAAATAAGTTTTATACACATTTTATATAAATTCATAAATATTTGACAAAAAATCGTATAATCTCGTTTTAAATACATGCAAATATATGCCCCTACTATGACCGACAGGTCTGCAACTTATTTAGAAACTTGAAAGAAAACGAACGAATGTTTAAGTATGACTGTTAACCTTGGAAAAACTTGACATAAAATAGACGGACGCTATGATGTGACGTCACATTTCTACGGCCAAATATCGGGAGACGTTAATTTCCTGTTTAATATAATAAACTAGCTTTTCTATTCTGGAAAAGAGAAACGAAACAAGACTTAAAACTTAACTTTATAAGACATTAATCAGCGCTTTTGATGATTGGAAAATCTATAATGTTCAAGCTATCTCAGATGGGGAAAATAAAAGTGGGGTAATTACTGGACGTGCAAGAAATGTTGTAACGGAAATGATGAAACTTTACCATGAACATAGAATGCGTCTATTATTTTAGCGACATGGATCGCTATTGGCACACAGGATGCTGAGGGGGATTTAGCATGCTTGCAATATTTTTGTATCCAACGATTGCATTAGAGTTGATCGTCGATAATTCTGATAGAATTATTGGTATCAGTAATCGATCAAATGGACCGATCTAAAACAGTCAGCTTTAAGATAGATGGATTTACTCTGCAAGAGCGCAATGGGTCATATTGTAACTGTCGCAGAGACACTCTTTTTGTTCGGGGATTTCGCTGTCAATTCAAATGAATTTTCTGGTAGTTGCCGAGTGATATAGTTCTGAGAGTCCAACAAAAAGTATTATAGGCTTTGATTTGTAGAACGGCTCGGAAAATGCTGACTTGTGGGAATACGGTGTTTACTTTCGTGTTACACAGTAACATAATAATTTCACTTGGATAACTGGGTTACATTCTCGAAACATTATGCTAATTTCGGCAAACCTCGGCGCAAGAATATGACTGGTTCCGACCACAGAACTGTCACAGTTCTGCCGCTTATGTTTTTACTTTTATGATTTTAGTTATTTTTATTGTAATTTAGTTTACATGTTTGATCTTTAAAAAGTTCAAATATGTTTAAAAAAACATACGGTTTTGCATACAATATAAAGAAGTCACACACAGTTATATTGAATAAATTTAACAAAATATTCGCTTTCTTAAAATCCAGAGATGGTTATGTATCCGAAAGAATAACATGATGTTCAAACCCGCGTACGACTTATACAAAAACACACTTCAAAGCATTTTGATGGGGAATGCAATTCCATTTACGGAATATTCTCAGCACGTTCTTCTGATAAAAGTGTGGGATTTGTTTGTTTGATTGAAGCTCGGGTCGGGAATAAGTGGCAGAAGAAAATATCTCATGTTTACACTGTTGTTTGACAACGACCTAAGCATTCGACAAGAGAAATAATGGGGCGATTAATCAAATGTTATTGCGGAAAGAAATTTGCAAGAAAACATCTGATACGAGGCTATTAACAATAAAAAATCTGGAAATAAGTTTCGAAGAGACCTCCTTCCAACGAAATATTCCATAAATCCGAAATTTGTGTCTCTGATTAGCCTGAGCGATCTACAAGGGCTAATCCGGGACGACTTCTCGCAATTGCATAAAGCGGAATGTTCCCTGAAAGAGGTAGCTTGTTTATCCAAAAAGGTCCGCTTCCAAGAATATCCTTCACAGATCGCCCAATGTAGGTAATACCATATAAGATATAAAACTCGATTAATAGACAATGGAAATATACGATTCACTTGCCTCTTTCTATTAATTAGGTTATATTTTTAAGTCGAACACGTTATCACAAGAAAACGCAATCGTGGAAGGCATGTTCACTTTTTAGATGTTGGATGGTTTTGGATATATTCTCGGATGGCGATTCCATTGCGACCACTTCAAAATAATGATTAAACGAGATGCGTTTGCTAATATGTTATGTGGCGGCACTTTGAACGATAAATATTCAACACCATCATCCGGATATCTTAGTCTTTAATGTGAACATTTGTTTCTCCATTCATTCCAACTCATGACATATGCGGTCAGCGTAGCTAGAGGCCAGCCTGCCTGCTAAAAGTCAATCAAGCTTGTGTTATCTTACTATCGGACATGTTAGCACCTCATCAAACTGCACGAATGCATATTACATAAGAACTTTTTTCGTACGACGTTGCTCATTTCCGATGAAGCGACGCCGATGCTGTTGAGCTGTGTAAAAAAGAGCATCCTCACATTTTCTGTTAGCACTATTGGATTTCACTGACGTGATCAGTTATGTCAGCATATACTTCTCTTTTGTTCCAAACTGGAATGAGTCATACTTAAATGCACATGATAATTATTTCAATTATTATGTTGGAAGATTTTACTATTCAATATAATATCAGTATCCGTGTCCGTAAGCATCCAAACGCGATTCTTTGATAGCTTTGACGATAACTAGTAGAACGGGCAAGTGTAGTATAGTATAACCCTGACCCTATGAAATGCCCTAGTTTCATGTGAAATGAATTTCATAAAACGAACTAATTCCAGAAAGCAATTTATTTTGTCACGGCCTAGGATGCTCATACAGCTGTTTGGATAACTCGATCTGGACTTGAAATCATTTCCGGATGTAAAGACGTGAGGCTGCCTTTAATTTCGAGACATTAATGTATGTAATTTTCGTAGAGAGCTATTCACTGGTGTGCAACGTCGCAATCTAAACAATATAGGTAATTCGCTATCAACGAATACTGACATGAAGAAGCGGCCAGTCTGCCCGGTAAAAACGTTATTATTTGAACATAAACATGAATATGACCCGCATAGATATAATTTAAGATTGAACATCATACAATTATTCAAGTACAACACTTACAGTCCTTATTTTAGAGCTATTAAATCATCATCTACATCGGAGAGGAAGGCGACAAGCGGATTTTTCATTATTTGCGAACATATTTGATAGTTTGTCTTCCATGGTGGGATTGATCCCTTAGTGCAATTAACGTTTTCAGGAATTGTTTGGAAGTCTTTACCGTACATTCATTCAAGAATTGCTTTACGCCCCCGGGACATCGTGGCTTTGCATACTGTTTTCATATTAAGGCAAATGTTAACCGCAGGAATCAAATGTTGACGATTGAAAACCCAAAGTTATTTCATTAAGGGGAAAAAATGTCTTTGAGTCTGGAAATACGATTCAGAATATAATATTTGAGAAGGAGAGCCGCGTGTTTTCCATCAGCGTTAATTGCAATGGAAGTTTTAGCCCTATGTGACATACTGGACAAAAATGTGACAGTCCCATTTGCAAATTACTTTTTACACTTTCAGTAGTAATTCGCTATAGGGAGAAAACATTATATGAATATGTGACATAAAAAGAACCAGATTTATTTGTGAGCGATTTGCATTATTTATGATTGTTGTTAGAAGCAATAATGTCTGTAAACCTACTAACACAACGATTGAAATGAAACAATGAGGACAAACAAAATGCCGCAAACCTAATCTTACAAAATATAATGTCGCATATATCACAGCAACGTAATAATTTGAACTTGGCTTAATGTCCCACCCCGATAGCGGAACTCTTGACGCCAAAGCGATGGATCAGAGTTTGATGTTGGCACGTGCGAACAATCTACCAGACTGGAAAGCTAGCGCAAGTGGTGAGTGAGGTGAACCGATACAACCTTATCCTTATAGGAGTAACAAAGCAAGATGGACTGGCTCTGGCAAGCATGAGGCGAGTTCCGGAGAAGTCATCGTCTGGTCAGGAAGAACTGACAACGACCACCGGAAAGGAGTTGCCGTCATCATCAGCAAGAGCAAGGCCAACACCGTGCTACAGTGGAAAAATGTAAACGAGCGCCTGCTGTACGTCAGTATGAACTCCAAGTACACCAAACTGTCTGTTGTTGTGGGCTACGCACCAATAGACGACGCGGAAGAAGAGGACAAGGATGCATTCTACGACGCCCTTAAAAGTGTGTTAGAGGACATCCACCAACACGACGTGCTGATGTTGCTCGGCGACTTCAATGCTAAGGTTGGCTGCGTCAACGAAGACAGAGAGAGGACCATGGGACGACATGGAGTGGGTGTGATCACCGACAACGGGGAGAGACTCGTCAACTTCTGCCAACAGAACGTCTCGGTCATAGGAGGGACCTGTTTGCGCACAAGGAGATCCACAAACTAACATGGACATCACCAGACCGTAGGACACAGAACCAGACCGACCACATCATCATCAACGGTCGGTGGAGGCACTCTCTGCAGGACGCGCGTTTGATGCGACATGCAGACATCGGCAGCAACCATAGTCTTCTGGTGGCCAAGGTGATTTTGAAGCTCAGGAAAGCCAAGACGTGATACATCAAACACCAACGCTACGATGTGGTCAAGTTGAAAGACCCAAAAGTGAGCGAAGAGTTTAGGTTAACCCTCAGCAATAGATTTAGTATTTTGGAAGATGAGGCAGCACTGACCATCGAAGGCTTCAACAGATTAATGAAAGAGACAGGAGATGACGTTCTAGGCTTCAGAAAGAGCAAGAAGACAGAATGGATCTCAGAAATAACGTCGTCTCGTATAGAAGAAAGAAGACAGATCAAAAAGAAACTGTTGGAAATAAAAATCCCTAAGACGTAAGGGAAGAATTTTAAAGGAATATAGTGAAAAAGACTAGGTGGTGAAGACATTAGCCAGAAGAGATAATAGGAGGTACATAGAGAGGCTGGCAGAGGAGGCGGAGACAGCAGGCGAGCACAATGACATGACAGTGTACCAAAACACCAGGAAGCTGAAGGGCGAATACGGCCATCACCATGACCTTCCTGTGAGAGCTGAAGACGGAACTTATGTCGCTGTGGAAGAGGAGAAGCGGAAGAGATGGAAGCAATACTTTGAGTCCATCATAAACCGCCCAGACCCACCAACCCTAGCCGACATTTCTGAAGCTGAAGAGGACCTTGACATCAACCTCGGCAACACCTATGTAACGGAAGTCAATGAAGCCATTCATTAGCTGAAGAATGGGAAGGCGCCTGGCAACGATGGAGTGTGCCCTGAGATGCTAAAAGCAGAAGACACAGTGACACCGCAGCTTCTTTGCCAGATTCTTTAAAAGATTTAGGACAGTGAAGAAGCGCCAAGCGAATGGAAGACCGGCACCATCGTCAAACTTCCCAAGAAAGGAGACCTGGGGGACTGTAACAACTGGCGAGGCATCACTTTACTATCTCTCACCAGTAGAATTGTCAGCCGCATCATCCTCCAACGCATCACGACAGCAGTGGAGGGTATCCTTCGCCAGAAACAAGCAGGCTTCAGGAAAGGCAAGTCTTGCATCGACTACATATTCGTCCGGAGGCAGATCCTTGAGCAGTCCCATGAATGGAATGAATCCCTCTACGTGGTTTTTGTGGACTTTGAGAAGGTCTTCGACAGCCTACTCCCTCTGGAGGATTCTGCGACATTATGGCATCCCTCAGAAACTTGTCAACGTCATCAGGTCCCTTTACGAAAACATTGAGTGCAGAATCGTCCACAACAACCAGCTCACTGAACCATTCAAGGTGGAAACTGTGTATTTAAATATGTTTTTGACAGGCGAACGTTGTCAAAACAACAGTCCTCATTGATTGTTGGCAATGAGACTCATGAACAGCGACCAGTCTTCGCAGCAAGGACAAGGAACGAGACCGCAGACAAAAAGCACTCTAACGATCACGATCACAACATCATTGAGCTCGCTGCAACAACAGACGACATAGTCTATATATTATATAGGTGTATTTTTTTTTATTTAGCCATAAGATAAGCTTTATGAATAGAATTTTAAACTCCTGTGATTAAACATTGAACACTAAAACTATATTTATTTTAGCACAATTTCATTGTTCTTTTCATGATCAGCTGAGGATATTACACAATGGCCGAGTTCCCCGGACCATTCTGTGAACAGCAGAACATAACCAATAATATTATTGTGATCTGCAGAATGAGAAAATTAGCAAATTTAAACATGATTTTGCACTTTCAAATGGACTTGGACTACATTGAATGTTTAGTTTTTTATATAAGTGACATGTTGTGTTGTTTTGTTGTATTTTTGATGTCTTTATTTGAGAAAAAAAAGTCGAAAATAAAAATATATTTTTTGTGATATTAATGTGTCATTATCTTCATTATAGTTCATACTATGCAAAAACTAAGAAAATAAATGACAAGAGCATGAAAATATACATAAAACTGCCAAATTTGAACTCTCTATCTTTTTTAGAACAAAAGTTATGTTAATTTCTCTGTAATAACATACGGCGAAGGTGCTGTGATTTAACGCATTTACTATGTAGTAATAAGTACCAATATTTTCCAATAAATCAACAAAATTTCCATGAAAATTTTTGTCATAACTTCTCTTCCGGTAGGGATATTTTAACAACTCAAACTGATTTTGAAAGCTTTTTGAAATATCTATCTAGCTAAATTAATAAAACTAATGATTGAGAAATTTTAAAATTTAACAGGGGTTGCTAGTAACTCATGGAGCTGCACATTTTGAGTGTTGAGGTCAAATATATGGCTTCAAAGCGGTGCAATAGGGGGCATTGTGTTTTGACATACATATCTCTTGTGAATTCCGAGCAATATGTTTGCATTTATATGATTGTTTTGACCCACAATGATAGATGCACTTCTCCTGTTGTAGAATACTGACTGTGGGCTAAGAAGTCCATATTCTTATACCATATGCGGCCTGCGTAGTTCACGGCCATCATGCGCAGCCCAGCTTCGCAGACCGCGCAACATATGCCATCCCATAATTATTGAACAAGATATTACAAAAATACTTTCAAGGGATGGGCATTTTACGAAACTGTCAATGCAGTTTAAAATATTCTTATCGACCTACTAATAAACCCATTTTGTCTAGCGTCTAGAAAAAAGGACTTGGCAAACAGCGTAATCTCAGATGAGACGCAAGATGAGAAATATTTTAAATATAGAAATAAATATACTAGACATCCCTAGTTTTGGAAATAAATTGATCCAATTTAGAAGGATGGGAGAGTCCACTATGCATAAATGGGTTAAAGAATTAAAAGCCTAAGATCACACAATGTCTAATGGACAATATGTATTTCTAATAAGCAACAGGCAATGCACATATGAAAACAAAACACTCAAAGAAAAGGAAAACTTTGACCAATCAATTTCTGTTATAAATTTCAATCGATCAAATCAATGAAGAAAAACAAAAAAACAGACACAGCAATGATGTGTTTTTCTGTCTGAGGCAAGAACAACTTTGACATTTAATGGACGGACGATAAGTCATATTTCAACGGTACGACATCGGGAGACGTGAATTTCCTGTTTTAGAGAAAAGTGTCAATGTAAACTTGTCTTTGTAATCATAAACGCAGAAATTATCTTGGGCAGAAAACCTAACTGTTTAAGACATAAAACAGTTCTTTTTTATGATCAGACTTTTTATTTTCCAGCAATCTCAGATGGGGAAAATAATAGCGGAGTAATAACTGGACTTGTAAGAAATGTGGCAAACGGAAATAATAAATACCTAACATGCAACAAAGAATGAGTCTATTATTCCAATGCGTCGCTATTGTCACACTGGAAGCAGAGGGGCATTTAGCATGTATGTAATAATCGTGTATCCGACAATTGCAGTAAAGGTAACCGTCGATATTTCTGCCAGAATTATGGGTATCAATAATCGATCAGATGGAACGCTCTCAAGCAATCTGCTTAAAGTCAGGCTGATTAGCTATGCAAGGGCTCGATGGACACTATTGGCACTGTCAAAAAGACAGTTCGGACATTACGCTGCTAAGTGGTGGTTGCAAAGTCCTATCACAAGGCGTGATAGACATGTGAGGTTCGAGTCCAACACATAGTCATGGGCATTGTTTGTCAAAACGGATCGGGATTATGAAATATGGAAAAACGGTGGTTACTTTCGTACCCGATAGCGATGTACCTTTTTCGAATGTTTACATACAAACGTGACATGGGGTCTTCTTGCTAATTTCCGTTATAATTTACACGAGATACGCCACATTCGTTTCAACATTTAACTGTTTAATTTCTAGTGTGTAATTAGGTTTGTATTTCATGTAATGTAATTCAGCGCATTTTTCTACAATATTGTACAGTTCATAATTGAATTATTTGCACTACAAGATTGAAATAGGAATATATAACTAATACAATTTATATAACAAAATGAAGCGACCACACAGCGTTTTATAACAAAGGTGATTTTAACAGACCTATGCTCAGAACCATGTCTGTGCGGTGGTTGTTTACACTTTAAGTTGAATCTAAAATAAACCTTTTCCGACCATAAAAATTGAAATAATGGTTTATGTTGCCAATAGATCAAGTATAATGTACTTAATTTGCTTAATTTGATTATTGATTACATCTTATTTTTGTTTAAGCACATAATAACATAAGACAAGCAAGTTTGAAGATTTAAAACCAGACCAGGTCTCTGTGCAGAAGATGTCAAGGAATATATAATCTTCTTGAGAAGAAGTTTGATTACTTATTGTATACCACACCACCAGCAAACACTCTGCTCAATGCCTGTGATATATTAAGAGGATGAAATGGAACAATGTGCAAAAGCAACTATTCCCGTCTATCCCACATGCAGATGTAACAATTCAACCAATATGTGACTTATAAAAGCTCATATTACAGCTAGTTGCTGTAGCATTTTAAAATAACGAACAGTCTATGATATTGCGCAATGACAATGATAGATTCAAGAGTGACTTCAGCACTACCTTGCTCATGTTGATATAATATGTTAGAATGTAGATAACGTTTTATCTATACTCACTTTATTAGGCACTTAAAATAATTTATATTCAATTCCACAATAGCAGCTTAAAATAACTGCATGATTTTTTTTGATTTTTTTATTGGTTACCATGGTAACCCCAAAGTTTTAATCATTTTCATGTAACTAACTCTTTAACATTAATGATTTCTAAATGTATTGTTGTTTGATAAGTTTTATGATAGCAACTTGTAAATTTAATTGAACGATAAATTGAAAATCTAACAAAACAGAGAAAAGTGTGTTTGTCTATGTAGGTACTTAATTATGGGATCTGTTTTGAATTTGTTATAAATTGTTATTGTCATTGAATTATGATTATATCTGAATTGCTAAGAGATTAAAAAAATGCAGTTTTAATAACTATGTGTATTATTGTATGCAAAGTTGATAAACATAATTTGAAATGATCAACTCTTTTAAATAAAGTATTGTAGTTTTACCTCTTTTAAATAGATTATTGTGTGTATGGACATTGGTTCCCATGGCTACAGTAAAACTAAAACCTTGAGATAACGAATAAGCCATCACTGATTATATTTTGAAAACAAAATATTTAGACTTTGGAATATATTTGTAATTGTTTAAGTCATTTTTTGCAATCCCGTTAAATAAAAAAAGGTAATTGTTAGTTATGGTATCCAAATTGAGTACACTGCAAATTAATTTAGCACACATTTTCACAAGAATCCATATTAATTAAATAGACACTTAGACTTTGTATCTGCATCAGGTATGGATTTTTTTCTTGTTTCAGTTATTAAAAAAAAGTATTATATTTTTTGTTGTATAAACAAAATGTCAATAATTTGAATCATTTATGGTGTTACCAAAGTACCAAACCATACGTGATTTACATGTCGTATTCCGTTTTCAATTGTCTGTGTACTTCTGTAATTTATTTTCTTGGTTTTATACTTATACCATTATCTTACCACTTCTGAATCTCATACTTAAACTAAGTAAAATATTTCTCCTTAAACCTTCCGTAATCCCTCTGATAATGTTGCAGACAGTTATTGCTTCCTTTTATGGTGGTAACATCCTCACTTTATTAGACAACAAGCGGAGATATCGTTTAAAACGCTGCCCGTCCGGAATTATCAGAACATGCACGGGGTCGGAGAAAACTGAGACGCCAGGAGACTTAAATCTGCGTGATGTTCACACGCATGCCTTACCATGTCTTGGGACTGTTTAATTAGTGAAGGTTTGGGGTGTTTAAAGGTCGAATATTACAAATTACAAATTGTAAAGGAAAGTGTTTTCTAAAGACTCAAAGACCTTTCTTCTGAGGATCATGTAGATTATTTTAATCGGAACATGATTGTTGAAAAAAGCAAATCTTAGTATATTTTGGGGCGTTATTAAAGTATTATGTTTAATTGGTTATTTTAATAGTCATTCTTATTGACGCAATCATTACTGATGCTGATGATGGTGGCAGGATGTTGATGATTGCTGCTGTGGTTTTGAAAGTAATTAAGAGAATATAGGTTAATGGTTATGGTCCTTATACCGAATATTATACATATATATTTTATGTTAAAATATGCATTTATTAAAATCTTATTTTAAACACAAACAAAAAAATACGATTGTCAGCAATGCTATGCACATTTTGTTATGCATCGTGCGGACATAATAAAGTGGAATCTTTAACACAAAACACAAACAAAAAATACGATTGTCAGCAATGCTATTCACACCTTTTTATACATAGTGCGGGCATAATAAAGTGAAATCTTTTTTGTATATTTTGGGTTGAAAGTCATTTCCGTGTTCTCGTAACTCTTGTTGTATTATCATCCACTAAACCTTATTCCATTTAATCGTCCAAACAGCATTTGAACATTGTATAATCGCGTTCGCACGAATCTCAATGGACCAAATCGGAAATATAGGTCGTGTAAGCGTCTTGTCGTCTTGAAAAGTAACAATAACCTTCAGAATTTACATGACCTACATAGGTTCTGGACTTTTTATTCTGGCGATATACAATCCCTGCTTATAAGGGTGAAGAATTGTTTAAAAGTTAAGACATGGATGCAATAGCTTTAATGCCCCCTCCCCCTCTTTAACGCATCTTTATTAGGTCTAACGGCATGACACATTTTACGTAAGAGAAGATCATTTTACCGCTTAAAAATTGATCAATTGATGCATTACTTAAGTTGTATTGTTCATTCCAACAACACATCTCTTTAATTAACAATAGGAAAGTGTTTACCAATAAAATTATATATACCGTCCTACTCAGTGGTCATCTGGGTGTAAGTGGAAAGTCTAAATTCCCCCGATGAAATCAGTCTTTACTACGCCTAAAAATGACAGGCACCTGTCCTAAGCGACCAACGGCCTAAACAGTTAACACCAAAAGTCATTTTAACCAGTGTTAAACGTGCAAGCGGCAATCATTTCGAGGTGAAAAAAAACACAAGCTCTTTTAAATAAAATATATATCTACCATGCTTTATTACAAAGCATGCATTACAAATCGTCCAGAATACCAACCAATTAACTCGCAATTATCGCGGATTTTTTATACCAACTGGCAATGTCTCAAGCCGACAATCCGACAAGAGCTACTTTATAATAAAAAAATCAATAACTATCCTAAAAATATTCTTTCTTATCACGTGGCAGCATCGCCGGCGCTTTCCAGATGGCGATACAAGAGATGCAATGGAAGTGTTTCCAAGGAAAGATAGCAAAAATAACGTCAATACATCGTAACAATAGATAAGTCCACTTGAAGTTGCTGCCAACCGTTTTACGCCCGTACAGTTTGCTTTAATGGCTTTTAGTAACGCTGGACGATTCTGAAAAGTAAACATATAAACCCCAACGACAACGTTTTTTGTTTTTGTTTTTGTGACGTTATTTTATAGATTAACCATTGCATATCTTTTCCTGTATAAGCTATTTAAGTCAAGAACGACATATATGACTAGAATAGAGACTGACAGCATCTGCCAAAAAAAATATCACAATATCGTAAAAGGGCTAAGTTCTTACATAGGTGCTTAAATGTGGTTAACCGATTTTTATTAGTTTGTATTAGAACATGATCGCTTTATTTAAAAATGGAATTATGCGAAGCCCGGGAACCAGAAATGAGTCGTTGCTGAAATGTTGCAGCACAATGTTTTAACAAAAACGACAAAAATGTGACATATTGCGCAACGTATATAATCATTTTATTATTAGTTTTAAACTAAAATAAATACAGGCATTTAGATTGTATTTACTGGTAAACGGAACATGTCTGTGTAACTGAAGCATTCCATAGTTGTATTGTTGCCTGTCATAAAATTTGAGAACTTTTTCAAACTTGTTTTTGTAACAGCACAGAGTATTCCATAAGCCAACTAGAAATGTAGCTGTTTTCCGGCATTTCATGGAAACAAGATCGTATAATTATTGATCTCAAACAGCTAATCAAACATTATTATACCCTACAAGAAACGCAATAGAACAGCACGGAATTACCTATCATAAAGCGTGTGATTTGTCTAACACGTACGCGTTAGTAATGATAAGTCCGTAACTTTTCGGGATTTAGGAACATCTTGGTCCGCGCATTTGTCTACTGATGTATAGCCGTTTTATTCGATTTTCGACATGCGTCGGGTTTGAATCTCGTTGAAGACTTCGAAAAACAATCTACACGCAGAGTTGTTGTCTATGCTCTCACATACAATTTCTGTCATCACAAAAAAATCCGTCCATATTTGGAAGGATTTTATATTTTTTGTTTCAGTATTATATTATGAAAAGTAGTATCATTTTCTTTTATATTTTGAAAATAGTGTATATGTTTAGGTATACAAAATATATGAATTGAAAACAGTAAAATATCACCGCAAAAATTATAGTACCACTTGACTCAGCTATAATTACTTGGTTGTTTTTTTTCGGCATGAATTTGATCGAGCTATCATGGTTCCAGTCAAATCTCTGAGCGGAGGTTGTCGGGAAAGATGGAGGGCGAAAACAAGTTTTATCAAACCGAACCACATCGGTCGTAGAATATGTCACTTCTGTATTGTTTGCGAATTGTCTACATTTCTTTATCCTAAATATTAACAATATGTTAAAAAATGAAATAAGTGTATCTAGCTAATTTATATTACTAATTATCACAACTTTGAAGTTAGAGTATTTCTTAAACTACCAAACTTGCCAAAAGAATAACGCGCTAACAGTTAATTATAATACGTGAACTCCAACATCCCAGAGAGAGGAAACAAGAAGTTCAACAATATTTAAGGCGCTTTAATTGACACAGATAAAACTGCTTACAAGTTATTGTTTGACAGGACAAATCGAACAAAAGAAATTATTGATAATATATTACACTTAAACATTCATAAACATTATATTTGTGTATTTCATTACGGACACACATACGTACGTTTTGTTTTGTTTTTCTTTAAATTGAATTCCTTTCTATAAACCTTAAAAAGTTGTGTATTTAACTAGCACCATAAAAAGATGCATACCACAGTAGCGGTTCGAAATATGAAAGAAATCTCAATATTCGCAATGTTTATAAGAAATTTAAAAAGAACGTCAGCCCACTCTTAACTGATCCGTTTGAGCTACCCTCTCGATCCATTGACGCTTCCCATAAGCGGAATTGGCGAAAAAAAGTAATACGCCAGCGCCCGTGTGTATACGCAACTTTAAATACACTAAGTTGATATATACCAAGTATTACATATCATTTTAGTATATCAAGAGGCACATACCAACGGCATGACGGCATCCCTACTGACGTTAGTGCCGTTGCTGTTGTTGTAATTCCAAATAAGCGTGGCCACTTCATCATATCAGATCAACTTTATGTTCGTGGTTGATTGATAACGTTTAATGTCGTGCGCATATCGTGTATCGTGGTTGAATAAAGATATGGAAATTTTGAATGAAAGAAGGCGTCATCAACATTCTATAACATAAAGTGGTATTGCAAAACTACATGCGTTCATATAGATAATGATAAACTGGTTCGCGTGATGCGCGCCTTTTTGTTATGATAAAATGTTCCGCGTAATGTGTGCATTTATGTACTGATTAATTATTCAGCGCAATGCGTGTATTAATGTAATTATTAACTGGTTCGCAAAATGCAATAATTTAGGTAATGATTAACTGGTTCGCGTAATGCGTGTATTCAAGTAATAATGAACTGGTTCGCGTAATGCGTGTATTCAAGTAATGATGAACTGGTTCGCGTAATGCGTGCTTTAAGGCAATGATTAACTGGTTCGCGTAAAGCTTAAATTTAGGTATTAACTGATTAACTGATTCCCAGTATGTGTTCATTTAGGTAATGAATAACTGGTCCACTTAATGCTTAAATTTATGTAATGATTAACTGTTTCGCAGTATGCGTTCATTTAAGTAATGATTAACTGGTTCGCGTAATGCGTAATTTCGATGTTTATTGACCGCTTCGCGTAGTGCGTCCATTTACGTATGCCTGCGAAGATAAGTAAAATAACATTTTCTTCAATATATTTGTGTGGCCTTTTCATTTGGACTTTTCAGCCATACGTGTTCTTGCTATATATATATCATATAATTCGACAACTATACGAAATCTATAGGTCATTCTTCACACGTGGTTAAAATGTTCTCCATTAGTTTAAATGAGCCAATACTTTTGATACGCCGCTGTGTGGAAAACGACATGTTGTTTCATTAAATATTCATTATTTTCTACACTGACGCATTCTTATAAACAAAATGGTGACAGACAAAGAGTTACGACATTGAGAATCAAAGTACTGAAAGTACTGGTGGGGCGATTTTGCTGAAATTGTGTGGTCGTAAAAACACTAAACACGTAATGCCAACCGATCACCTCTGTTTAATAAAACTGTTGGAAGTAAGGAAGGGTGACAGGCTGTAAACATAATATATGATTTAGTTATTGGGGTTAAAAGTAAATCATGCTTTTTAAAACAAGTCATTGTCGTACGTGACAATTCATAACTGCGAAACGTGTGTGAATACAAGTTTGATTATTATCATTTGAACTGGTAACCTAAGTTTTTACTCTGACAGTGTTATATGGATCTTAGATTTCGTGAAGACAAACGTTGTCATAAGATTTCTATACGTCATGTAGATTAAATTATTATTCATATATATATATTCAAATAATTTATTTGCTGGAATTGAAGTCACACCGTCACAGTGAAGGTCATATTTGACTTTATGACTTCATGGGAACAAAAAAATAGATTATGATAATGTTCTACTGCTAGGACGGATATACATACGAGATTGTTTTTATAACTTAAAAAACATTAACGCAAATTAATTAGCAGCTGTGAAAGTGGCATGAAAAGCACTGGCGAATTGTCATATAAAAACTTTGTAGCGCAGAGAAATTTGAGATGTTTACTTTGACAGTAAAAAATGTAGCGCGTGATAATTAAATTTTGTCGCCCATATCGCGAATGCAGTTGATTTCTTAAAACGAAAGAAAATAAATGCGCTGTATCGGTTAAGCGTAGATAGTTCAGTATTGAACCGATATTTCGTCGCTTTATACACCTTCCATGAGGACTGCGTGTTACTTGGGAGCTAATGCCACAGTGAAAAGACGTTGCCATGGATGGAACGCGCTCATCTGAGCTATTTTGTTTGCGAATGCAGAATCTGGATGCAAAGTGGTTTAATGCAGTAACAACCTACATTCTTCGGTATATTTATATTATGTTTACTATGGGGCAAATTGTAGAAGGCAATCGCCCCAAAAACGGGATTGTATAAAAGACTTCTACATACCAAAAGCATCGCCAATTATTTTGAATGATGTGATAACTTAACCCATACATATTTAATGTAAAGTATGTTAAAACTTACACATAGTGAATAAACAATTGTGATTTTGAAAATGAGAAAGAGGATAAGGTGGTGGTTGCTTTGGTGGCGGAAGTGTTTTTGTTTACTTTTTTATCTATCGTAAGTCTTACGCGAGAAGTGTTTTTATTTTAATTAAGAATTATTTAAACTTCAGAAAATAGTTGGATATTATCATGTTTACCCTCTTAGTTTATATGTTCTGTACTAAAAAAACAACAACAACTACAACAACAACAACAAAGCACTGTTAATAAATATAAATATAAATCTCAATATCAACAACAACTTGAACATTTTCTTAGCACAAAAAAGCGACAACCGCCAATTTTTTAGGTTTCGTCATTATTTTATGCCACTCATGCGGGAAATCATTGATTGTACCGCACTAAAATAAATTCAGATTAATCCAATTAGTCCGTGATATCAGGTATTTCCGTGTAATTATTCACAACTGAACTTTCGTCGATGACCATAACAAAGGATAATTATCTACTTCTGATGAGACCTTACGTTACCGCCTTGAAATTCCCAATTAAAACCATGAGTAGCATTGATAATGAATAAAAACACATACCCAAAGCCCAAACGAAGTAAATGTCTATATTGACTAACATTCGGTACTTCAGTTTGGTTTCAACTTCTCATTTGATTCATTCGTTTATTGATCAATGTAATTGCCTGTTCAATTGAAACTATTAATAGCTTTAATAATAAGGTATCATAGCTACTGCGTGAAAATGAATGCCCAATTAAAATATGAGCATATTGATAATTATTGTCAAAAGAACGGCACAAAAAGCAGTGTTTGAAAAAAATCCGCACAATCCAATCTGGGACTACAGTATCCATTTTGCTTAATTTTCGTTTAGAAGACAATTCCTTTAAAAGAAAAAGTCCATAAAAGTGGAAAGTGTCCTCCCTGATCAACCTGTGCGGACCTCAAAGGCTACTCTGGGACGATACTTGACGCACATGCATTTAGCCCGGTTTTCCCAGAACGAGGCTCATATTAAGAATATGCTTGCAAGGAAACCGAACAGTCTTGCTGAGCTGTACAAATATAACAAAATCGATGACAACGGAGAGGTTCCAAACACTCGATGCTCATAATTATTTTAAAATATGAGATGCTAATGTTTTATTTTCAGGTAACACTGTTATCTGACCATTAAAATGCGATATCTGCATTAAAAACACCGGTTAACGGATGCTTGTATTGAAAACTATTCTAAGAAATCGATGGCGTACAAAAGAAACAAATCCTGGTTAAGAACTACTGCGGTTGTATATATATAATGCGCATTAAAATCAAAATGTTCGTGGAATTTAGGTGATGACGATTATTTGTTGGAACTGGCAGTCTGAATAATTTTTTATCTTTAAAATGCCGAAAATATTCAGATCATGCTACAGATTTTATGATTAGCAATATTTGATTAAAACATTTTTTCGCCCATGATCTGATTCTGTTTAGAGACGTGTCTAAACTGCTTATTGATAACGATAAAATGTGTGCAAGATGTTGATCGCTAAAAAATCTTCAATAAAGACTTTAAAAAAAATCACGTTTATTTGCTTTGAAAAAAAGCCGCTCCGCTGTAGAGTCATAAAACTGTGGGGACATGCGTTACACAAAGAGGTGTATGCGTACGTAGATAATATATGAATTAATCAGGGGGGCGTTTCATAAACGATCGTGCGACAATTTTAACGTACATGAGAATTTCGTAATCTTAATAAGTAGACGAACTAGCTCGCCATGCTCGTCAAATATATACGGCGCTTGAGATGCCAATGTAATTAATTAAGTACTGCACATTTATAATCATATGATATAGACTTTAGCAATAATGTATCTTCGAAAAATGTTTCGTATCGTAAATGTGTGCAACGATGTTTATTGAAACGGCCCCCTGTGCTGTGATTTAAAATCCACCTTAGAAAATGCCCTACCCCACTCACAGGCTTCAACTGATCTTCAACTCATTTGTATCCAGACCCAGCAAAGTTATTTTAGATTGAAAAGGAGGAAATCGGCTGAAATAATGAGACACCACACCCCTGTTAATGCACCCATCCAACGTTGAATGCACATAAAAGCAATACTATTATTACAGCCACAACATATAAATAAATTGAATGGAACTGACTTACGAATCCCAATTCGATGTATTTCTGTTTCATCGTTCCGCATCAGCAGCAGAACGCCAGAATGGTTGTGGCCCCGCCTCCCGCTATGAGCCCATTGGTGACGATCTCGAGGAGCCTGGAGCCAAGGATGGCGGACATCTCAAGGGTGTTACTAAATCACGAGCAACCACACACCCGCCCGGATCACGGCACAACCCAAGATCTGAAACACAACGCAAGTACGACTATATTTACACGTAAACATGTACATAATAAGATACAACTAAGGTCATTCAAGCCATCTTTACGCTGAACATTGCGCCCCACTCTTAGCACGACAGAACCTTAGAACATCCTCTGGATCAAAAGCCAAATTCACCTTTCAATACAGATTCGTTTTGTTGGCTGTTATTTTGACATTGACTGTTCTTTGGTCAAAATCAACCCATAATAAAGAAATTCTCTATTTAGCTGTACATGTAAAAAAGAATGCTCTTTAGCTAAATATGTAATTGTGTAGCCATTTGCCAATTTCAATGGCGAATAACAAAATCCGAACCTTTAATATATGACACCATTGTACTTCCACATAGGATATAACATTATTAAAGACACGGCCATGTAAGCAAACACAATACTGGCAACCACACCACCACCGTCGGCAGGGAATGATCGTTCATACGGAATAATATATGATTGGACGATACTTTTTATCACATAATTTAATTGATATTTATATATATATATATATATATATATATATATATATATATATATATATATATATATATATATATATATATATATATACATATAGATATAAGTTTAAAAGCTATCTGTTTAGTCAATTGTATTATTTTACATACACGTTGATATGTTTGGGCGGCAAAACTATTACATGGACCAGTATTTTGATTCAAAGAAAGAAAATGTAGAAGCAAAAGTATAAACATCTCCATTAGTTGTTGTTGTTTTTGTTTCGAAATAATATATAAGAAAGAAACTCATAATCGGGTGATTGTAATATTGTGTCATTTATATGACACTTAAAGCTGGCATATTACAGAGCTGACTTGCACCACTCGAGAAAATAGCAAAGTGCCATCCATAACATTCTTATGGATCATCCACACAATTGGTAACGAAGAGCAAACATCAGTATCAGCAACCAAGTAATCAGAAGACAATTATTGTCATCTCTTGTTAGACCGTAATTAAGACCTTCGAGTATCTACTACCAACAAAACAAGAATGTTAAACTTTGTTGGACTTTACCCTGCGTAAATAGTCTCCTAAATACGGCCCATGCATTCGACTTACAAATCAACCAGGCTGGTTTATTGCCCACGCCGGATTACTTTTGCCAATCAACAACAATAACATGAGGAGAAAATTTGATTTGTGACCTTTGCTGCTGAACAGTCCAAGAATTGTCCGCTATTTACGCTGGATGCCTATTGTGAGACATGGCTTTGAGCAAGTTTGACGTATAAAACGACATATGTGTACCCTTCATAGCCCCTAATCAGGGATCAGTTGTTTGTATGATCATATAAAGGGCTACATTTGGTATGAAAACGTCTGGGGCATTTCAGTTTGCCGTTATTTGACAACATATTCTCTTTGTAAGCATAATGGATAATAACTGCATGGCCCTAAACATGGTATCGACACAAAATTATGACAATTTAAATGCAATCGATTCGAATGCTTTCGAAACATATATTAACGTGCCCTTAATTGTCCGTGGATTATGAGCTAATCAAATAAAGATGTTGTTTTTGAAATGAACATAATGTCAGGAATTAACATCTTCAAATTTCAGCTTCGGCGGACGGAGACAAAACTGTTGTCCTTTATGTATAGCAAGAAGCAAAATTCCCGTGTGTTGCACTGCACAAAAGCAAGAACAGACACATATGAACACACCTTGATAGCCAGCTTGGAACGGGCAGTGCACAGCGATGCGTGTTCAAACTGGTTTTAAGGAGCTCCAACATTCTCACTTGGTTTAGAGTTATTCACAAATAATGGAGTGTAGAAAAAGAGGCTCTTATGATTGCTTTTCAAATTTAAGAACATTAAATAATGATACCTTTCAATTTAACTACCGTATAACTACTCCATGGTTAAATACTACATTTGAAATTTCTTGAAATTTGCAATTTATTCGTACGTTACTTATTCTATGTGTATGCAATACCGCAGTAGAAAAAAAAATACACATTTTGTATTAAATAAATAAATATTTAAACTCGACATCATTAAATTTGGCGTGTGACACGACTTTGACTATCTGAAACATCCTTTTAGAGAAAACGCGAGGGAAGAACACATAATGCTTACACAAGAAACGGTCTACGTACAAGTTTTAACATTCCGTATAACAAATCTGAGCGGTCAGACAGGCAAGCATCGATCATCCGTATGTGGTGTCAAATGAGTTGATGAATTCGGCGATATTGTTAATGCCAAAGATGGACACGTGTTTGTTGACTTAAATGTCTGAAAGAATATGTTATACAAGTAACTTATTACTAATTTATATCATGTATTATTAATAATAAATGGTAAAAACATATTATGTGCTAACTGGGAAAAGTGTTTACTATATTTGCGTACATAAGAAGACGTAAACAACAGAATAAGCATAGACACGGCGGTAGTTGGGATGATCATATTTCATCAACCACAGAAACAGCGTATTAAGTAGAAGCTTTCGTGTACACAGTCACAATCATTACACGTTGACCAAAAACAGCAGACAAAAAGAAGCGAAAGTTTTGTGCTAAGAAACAAAATGCATACACATCAGACTGACAGAAAGTACCGAAGTAACAACGACAATGGCGGTGGTCACCGGATAGAAGAAACCACATCGGAGACTAAAGTCTTGATAACAATACGTTACTTTGACTTATCGCGCGACGATAAATAATTTACATTTTTTGACCCGACATATAAATCTGTAATAACGTACAAGATATCCTATTTTATTACAGTGAAGACAAATTTACTTTAAGTTTAAGTAATGGATCGATGCAATCAGCCGGTGAATGTTTGCTACCATCGTTCATTCTTACGAATTTCGACAAAAATAATAAAACGTCTCCTTCGTAGTTTCCAAACTATTATTCAGCGGGAATTTAGCCGTGTTCTGGAAAGACTGGGCTAAATGCATGTGCGTAAAGTCGCGTCCCAGATATTCCGTACAGTCCTCACAGGCTTATCAGGGACGACACTTTCCACTCGTATGAAAGCTTTCGTTTAAAGTTAGTCGCTCCTCAACACAAATCAACTTTAGGCGGAAATTGTCGTCCTTGATCAGCCTGTGCAGACTGCACGTGCAATTATTACATTTTTCCCAAAACAAGGCTTATTACCAATTAATAAGGCACGAACGATCTGGCAAAAGCTCTCTGCAGGATCGATCACGTCAATTAAAGCGTTCCTAAATAGCATGCAAATCTGGAAATTAAACGGAAGTTATATTTTATGTTCATCATAAATATGCTCGCTATGTCCAATGCAAAAAGCGCCATTGTATTGTATGTTTCACAATAGAGCATGCCAGATATGTACATATCGACCTCCTACTGATACCGTTCATTATTGGCTCATGAGTTGTACTTGTACTTAAGTTGCGGATGCGCTGGTAAAAAACTGCATCAGACCTTTTATACATAGAACTTTTTATGGTATTGTGTAGCATTATGTTGCATTTCATTTAAAGTTAACACTCTTCGTGAAAAGGCATTTTATACGTATGTAAAATATATTTTCAATACTTAAGTAAATTATTTACGATATAATATTCCTTTAATTCCAAACATCAAAGAAGAAGTTAAAAAAAAGGACGTGCGTATACTTTTTTTTAACATTCCAATTTATACACAGATAACCTTTAAAGATGATGTGGCACCAACAGGAAACATTATTATAACAGATGTTTTTATTACTAAATGATGTGTGTGAAACTGGAAAAGCGCGATTGCTTTAAAAATGCCAGGTTACGTTAGACGAGCAGGCGTGCAACCATTGTTCTTGTCAAGTAACATATCGTTCGTTTTTCTTTAGCGTTATATCACGTATTTATGACAAAAGAGAATTGTATCGAATCACCTTCATACAACTTCACAACGACTCTGGTAAATTGAGTTCAATGGCTGTTAGCAATAACGTTTGATTAGTCAGTTATATGTAAATCTAAAATAATTTCCCTCGATACATTTCTGCACCAGGAGTTGGTAATAATGTATCTAACCTCCTCTGCAACAACAATATATTCTTATCTTAAGAGTGTTTATGGCAGAAGATTGTTAATTAAAGAAGATAATTGTAACCTCTTTGCCGCAACAAACTTTACGACGATCAATCCCGAACGATTTTCATCTTATATGTCAAATTTTGGAAATGGAAATCATCGAAAAACAAAAATTGAGCGTCTTTTGGGGATAATTGCGGTTACAGATAATTCATTGAAAGAATCATTTGCAAGCGCTAAGCGGATTTCTATAAACGGTCCGATATCAGTGCCAAATATCTTCTGAAAAGAATGTCTTCCAACCAGGGAGTTAAATCAAAAGAAATAAAATTAGTAAAACTATATTTAGAAGAGTTCTTGTTTATTTATAATAAAATGTTAAAACGTTCTTTTCTAGAAAGATTGCATTGCTAAGCAAGAAATGAAATGGTAATTGCAAAGTTTAGTAAAACTGCCATAGTTTGTTCTTAAATATATTTTATAACTATATATTCGAGGTATTTATTTGTGTTCTCCTTGAGTGACGATGAAACAAACATGTGTTAAGCAGTTATAAATATTCGTTAGCATTGATATTGTTTGCCATTAAATCGCGTTAAACTCACAGCCAATACTTTTTCACATTAACAAATAGAAAGAACATCCACGCACAATACAGATCGGATGACAATTCCATTCTGGCAAAATCAAAGAATGCTTTAACGAGACACGTATGCAAAAATGTCCTACAACGGATATATCAATAATATTACACACTCAATGCAGAACGCCATAGCTCAGTGCTTGAGGATTGGGAATTGAAAGTTGTTGCGGCACTTTCAAAGATAAACGTTCATAACCATACACTAACACTAGCGTCTCTCACGGGTGTTTAAGTTCCTCTAGTTATTCCATATTGTTTCGCAAATACATCATTTTATGAAACGCGACTCCAATGCTCTTGAGATGCGAGAAATAAGAGCACATATATATCTAGTTAAATTCAGTAGCCACATAGCCAAATGCACAGAGTAAAACAAAGATCGCCGTTAGAATAAGTATTAATACAAATTCCAAGAGGTTAACAGCAGCTGTCAATAACAAACACGAAGTTAAGATATATATGCAGTAATTATAATGGTATCAATATGTGATAATTTCATGAAGTGCTTGCACAGCAAATGTAACTGGGCAAAATGCAACTACCATGTATCAGAATGAATATGACAGAAGTTAAAGTAAAATTGTCATTAACAGCATGCATGTTCAGTATTAAAAATAGAATGTCATTTAACAGCATTCATGTACTGGCGGATATTCCCTTCCATACTACACCCTACACCGTTAGCACAATTGCATAAAACCACCGTGATTAGTTATAACATATAAAGTTGCCTTTAAATTTGAAACCCATTCGAACTATAAGTTTAAGTCAAAACTATCAGATGTTTAAAAGATATGTTGCCATATTCTATAGCAGATTTGTAATCGTTATTTAATCTACCCAAGATTTGTTTGTTTGATTGCGTTTACGAATGCTAGCACGTGCACGTGTAATAATTAATTATCGAAAGTAAAATGGTGTAATAAGCCCGTATGTTCCTTTAGTTTTAGTAAGAAAACGCATTTCTTGTTATATATTGAAAATATAAAGTATTTTGCCGAATGTCCATAAGAAAGCTATAAATGAAAATAGAATTCAAAAAGTCATCTTATAACAGAAAACATAACTTATATTTATATTGTTTCGTTATTAAAGTAATTCGTGTATTCGTCTCATTCCTTAAGAAAAACTATTTTACTAGCAGTCAACAGTTTCGCTAAAAAAACTTACGTCAACAAAATAAAATCGAGCGGTCTCGTAACGGTCTAACTGGTAAAATCAGGTATGTCAATTTTTCTCCACTTCGTTTGGTCAGCTTGTAACCTTCCTTTACCTCCCTCCCCCCCCCCCGAAAATAAAATAAAATAATAAATCCGAACTTTCGAATTAATTCGGAAAAATACATCCCCTAATTAATTAGTAAATAATAAAGCCGAACGCTTTGAGCTTATAAGTTCTTACATCAAATGTATTTAATGAAAACGAAGTCACTTAATAATAAAAAAAATATAATGGCACAGCCTAGTAGGATCCTAACGATATTGGATAACTCGTTCTGGACTGCAAAATATCCCCGGATCTTAAGTCGTAGAGGCTGCCTTAAATGGCGATGTATTAATATATGTAATTTACATCGAGAGCTTTTCACTATTTATTTTGTAACGTCGTAACCTTAAAAGGCGAGCAACGAAAGAGTTGTGTAATCGATAAATGTTGACATGAAGAAGCGACCAGTCTGCTCTGTCTTGCCAAGTAATCCGATAATTTATTTATTATAAGTTGAATACACAAATCATTACCATATATGAAACAATAGAATGTTTTAAGAAAGCTAGCAATCGTTATACAAATTAATTTATAAGTTCTTCAATCCATGTAATACTGGTTTCCATGGCTAACATCGTGTATTGCTGTGGGCGATGAACATATGTTACAGTCTTCTTCCATTGTCGGATTGATTCTCCAGAGCAATAAACGAGTTTATGTATTGTCTGTCAGTCTTCAGCAAACATTCATTCATGAATTGCTTTATGCAGCAAGACGTCCACAATATTAGAATGTCTTGGCAATACTCGGACTCGGGCAAATGCAGACCGCGGGCTTGAATTGTGGACGGTATGAAAATCTAGCGCTATTTCGTAAAGAAAAAAGACAGGCATTTGATTCTGTAAATAAGATTCTGAACTGCTAGTACGGTCACAAACAGAAGGTCGTGCGTTTTTTATGAGCGTGAATTGAAAGGAACTTTTGAGCACCATGTGATAATATTGAAGAAGATCTGGACAGACCCATTTGCAAATTACTTTTCACACTTGCAGCAATTTTACCAAAGATAATGTTTTATGAACATATAACAGCGCACTAGCGGAACTATTATATTATATATATATGAAAACAGAACAATGCGAAAATTATGAGATAAAAAGAAATTTATGTAATATTATTGTCAAACAAAGATAAGATTAATTGTTCGGCACACAAACCTGAACCACTCGGCAAGGCTCTTGTTTTATGTTTTGTAATATACACAAAATGAATGTTGAGCTGCACTAGCAGAAGACAGCCGATTGTATCATTATGTCTTTTATTTATGGCAACGAACTAATTGTCAAACAGTGGGACGCAAAACAAATGTATTAGAAAAGACATACAAGTACAAAACAGACACACACTTATGATCAAAACTTGGGTCCCGCCTCGAAACGATCTTTGAAAAGCATTGGGGTTTGAACCGGATTCAAAGAGCTCCAAACCTCACACTAAGTCCAGAATTATAAACCAAACATACAAGTGTATATACAAATAAAAACCTCGAAGCATCGACATTGTAATCTAATATATTACATTAAAAAGTTTCGATTTTATAACCATTTAACTAGTCAATATGTTAAAGGGGCCTTTTCACAGATTTTGGCATGTTTTGAAGTTTGTCATTAAATGCTTTATATTGAAAAAAAATAACATTGGATATAAAAGGCTCCAGTAAAAAATATCAAGAAAAAAAATATAAATATAAATAAAAAAGGTAACCCTCAGCAAGGCTCGAACCACTGACCATTGGAGTTCTGGAGTAAAATGTCTACAACTTACACCACTCGGCCATCCTTCCGGATACAATGCCAAGTGTATTTTATACTTTATATAAGCAATCCTCGTAGTTTCACAAAATATAACGACAACAACAGAACTCTCCAAATTATGAATTCGTTTCGCGTTGCAACGCTTTATAATTTTCTGGTTTTTAAATCGTCAAAAGATGCATATAATGGATATTTTAGAGCATGGTAAATGTTCAGTATTACTGTTTCCTCACAAATAGCATTACTAAAACGAAAATTTGCGAATCTGAAACAAGTTTTTTTCAATTTTGTCAATTTACCCAACCGTGAAAAGGCCCCTTTAAAAAACAAACCAGAATACCCTTTTTTATGTACAATAAAATGAAACCCAAACCAGCCATTAGCATCAATTCTCTCATTTTAAATGCTTAAGTGTATAGCATTATATAGTTTTATTGTCAGATAATAATCGTGTAATTCAGGAAAAAGCCGCGATCTTTTTAGTCGCAAATTCCATAGCTTAGATATGTACGATATCTTAAGCCTCACGTAATATACTGTATTAAAGCAACTCAAACCTCATAGTATCAATGTTGTCATATACATGTATATTCTTTTAGTAAACACTTGTTTTCATTTCAGCTTTAAAGAGGAGAAAAACGGCCACACAGTTAATAAATCCTATTGATTAATTCTTTGTTGCCTTCTTTAACTGGAGTTATCAATAAAATATACACATGTTTTTAAATTCATTATTTCAAATCACTGTGTCATTAAGTTCTCGTAGGAAAACAGAGAGTAATATAGATTTGTGTTGATTTACTAATACATATCAAAGCTGGACCAAAGAATCCTGTAAAAAAAACGTGAAAATAAATGTAGTGTAGTAAAACTGTACGTAAAAATCATATAAATACATGCAAATAAACGAAATATATGTCCCTACTGTGACCGACATGCCTGTAACATATTTAGCAATTTGAAAGAAAACGAACGAATGTATAAGTCTGACTGTAAACCTTGGAAAAACTTGACATGAGATAGACGGACGCTAAGATGTGACGTCACATTTCTACGGCAAAATATCGGGAGACGTTAATTTCCAGTTAATGATAATCAACTGGTGTTTCTAATCTGGAAAGTAGAAATAAAATAAGACTTAAAACTAAACTTAAAGAGAAATGAATCAGCTCCTTTGATGATGGGAACATCTATAATGTTCAAGCGATCTCGATTGTGGAAAATAATGGCGGAGTAATTACTCGACGTGTAAGAAATGTTATAACGAAAGGATGAAACTCAAACATGCAACATAGAATGCGTCTATAATTTCAGCGAAATAGATCGTCATTTTCATACAGGGTGCTGAGGGGAATTTAGCATGCATGCAATAATTATTTATCCAACGATTGCATTAGAGTTAATCGTTGATAATTTTGCTAGAATTATGGGTATCAATAATCGATCAAATGGACCGATCTTACACAATCAGCTGTAGAACAGATGGATTTGCTCTGCAAGAGCGCAATGGGCCATATTGGCACTGTCGAAGAGACACTCTTTTTGTTCAGGGATTTCGCTGTCAATTCAAATGGATTTTCTTGCGGTTGCCGAGTGATATAGTTCTAAGAGACATATCATTTTTAGTCCAATAAAAAGTCTTATAAGCTTTGTTTTGTAAAACGGCTCGGAAAATGCTGACCTGTGGGAATGCTGTGTTGACTATCGTGTCCCACAGCGACAGACCAATTTGACTTGGCCATCTGGGTTACATCATGATAAAACATCAAAACATTAAGATAATTTCCGAAAACCTCCGCGCAGAGATATGATTGGTTTCGACCACAGCTCTATCACATTTCTTCCGCTTATGGTTTTACTTAAATAATGTTAATTCTGTTTTATTGTAATTTATTTTAAATGTTTTATGTTTAGAAAATCCAAATATGTAAACAAAATAGCGTTTTGCACACAATATAAAAAGTAACACAATTATATTGAATAAATTTAACAAAATAATCGCTTTCTTAAATCCAGAGATGATAACGTTTCAGAAAAATAACATGATTTTTTAACCAAATTAAGACTTTTGTTAAAAACCACTTCAAAGCAATGTGATGGGACATGCAATTCCATTAACGGAAAATTCTGAGCACGTTTTTCTAATAATTGAGTGGGATTTTTTCGTTTGATTAAAGCTCGGGTCGGGAATGATTGGTAGAAGAAAAAGTCGCATATTTACACTGGTGTTTGACAACGACCTAAGCATTCGATAAGAGAAATAATGGGGCGATTAATCACATGTTATTGTCGAGAAGAAATATGCAAGAAAACATCTGATACGAGGCTATTAGCAATCAAATATATGAAAATAAGTTAAATAAGAGACCTCCTTCCAACAAAATATTCCATAAAGCGGAAATCTGTATCTGGTATAAGCCTGTGCGGACTGCAAGGGCTAATCCGGGACGACACTTAACGCAAATGCATTAAGCGGAATGTTCCCTGAAAGAGGTAGCTTGTTTATCCAAAAAAGTCCGCTTCCAAAAATATCCTTCACAGATCGCAACAATGTAGATAACACCATTTAAAATATAACGCTCGATAAATCGACAATGGAAATATACTAATTAATTGCCTCTTTCTATCAATTATGTTTTATTTTTAAGTCGAACACTTAATAAGATTTAACGGAATCATGGAAGACATGTTCTTTTTTTTTAGATGTTGGATGGTTTTGGATGTAATTTCAATGTGTTTGATTAAACACTTTGAGATATTTATAAGTGCATTTTTTAATTATCCGGAATTGTTGGTAAACGATTAAGCAATCATTTTCTACGAAGTAATTTCTATTTCTTTTCATCGACATGCCTGTCATTTAATCGCATTATACTTCCTGTGCCTATACAAGTTCACGTTAAACTTTGACAGAAAATCCACGTTCAATAGGGATCGGATGGCGATTTCATTGCGACCACTTCAAAATAATGATTAAACGAGATACGTATGTTAAAACGTCCTACTACGGCTAAGACAATAATATGACACAATTAGGACAGCAGGCCATCGTTCAGTGTTCGTTGTTTTGGAATCTAAAGTTGTGGTGCCACTTTGAAAGATAACTATTCATCACCATTAGCAGGATATCAGAGTCTCAAATGTAAAAAACTTTCTCTATGCATTCCAGCTGCGAAAGTTGGTCTCATGACATGCGGTCAGCGAGGCTAGATACCAGCATGTTCAAGCCTTTCTGCTATAGTCACTCATGGTTTTGTTATCTTAAAAGCGGACATTTTATCACCTTACCAGGCAGCACGAATGCATATTGGATAAGAACCTTTTTGCACGACGTGGCTCATTTAAGAAAAGGCGACCCCGATGTTGTTGAGCTGTGTGAAAGAAGAGCATCCACACGTTTTCTGCTTGCACTTTTGAATTTCACTGGCGTATTTCAACATATGCTTCACTTTAGTTCAAAACTGGAACGAGTCATGCAAAAATTAGAATGAAATTGTAATGATTATTTTTAGCGTTGACGATAACTAGTTCGAACGTGCACATGTAGTATAGTACAACCCTGACCGCATGAAATGCCCTATTTTCATGTAGAATGCATTTCATAAAACAGAAGTCATTCCAGAAAGCAATTTATTTTGTCATGACCCAGGATGTTCATACAGCTGTTTGAATAACTTGGTCTGGACTTCAAATCATTTCCGGATGTCAAGCCGTGAGGCTGCCTTAAATTTCGAGACATTAATGTATGCAATTATCGTAGAGAGCTTTTCACTGGTTTGCAACGTCGCAATCTTAACAATATAGGTAATTCGCAATCAACGAATACTGACATGAAAAAGCGGACAGTCTGCTCTGTTAAAACGTTATTAATTGAAAATTAACATGAATCTGACCCGCATTGGTATAACTTAAGATTAAACATCATACAATGATTCAAGTACACTTAAAGTCCTTATTTTAGAGCTGTAAAATCAATTCAATAAATGTTTAAATGTACATAAACACTTGTTCTGTACCGCGGGCGTGGAGTAAATCAAGACAACCAATTAATTAACAAGGCTATTGTCAAGCAATATGGTCCCCTACCGGTGAAACTCCACCATTGTCAGATTTATATATATATATATATATATATATATATATATATATATATATATATATATATATGTATTTGTTGTCATAGCAACCACAATTTTTGACATGGGAACAAAATGAAATGACGTGCATAATCTCCATATTGCCATCTATCCATGTTTCATAAAAAATATGAATTACTTTTAAAGTTATAGCAGGATCCAAAAACGTGTGACAGACTGACTGACTGACTGACTGACTGAGCGCAAACCATAAGTCACCGGTAGGGTACAATAAACATGTTCTTAATCGGGGAGGAAGGTGACGAGCGGATTTAGCGAGCATATTTTATAGTTTGTCTTCCACGGTGGGATCCCTTAGTGCAATTAGCGTTTTCAGGAATTGTTTGGAGTTCTATACCGCGCATTCATTCAAGAATTTCTTTACGCCCCGGGACATCTTGGCTTTGCATAAATTGTTAATATCAAGGCAAATGGTGACCATGGGAATCAAATGTTGACGATATGAAAACCTGAAGCTATTTCGTAGGGGAAATACATGGCTTTGATTTTGGAAATACGATTCAGAATACAATATTTCAGAAGGACGGCCGCGCTTTTTCCATCAGCGTAAATTAAAAGGGAAGTTTTAGCACCATGTGACATTCTGGTAAAAAGTTTGACAGTCCCATTTGCAAATTACTTTATACAATTTTAGTAGTAATTCGCTGTACGGAGAAAACAGTATATGAATATGTGACATCGAATAGAACAAGACTTATTTATGAGCGATTTTCATTATTTAGGATTGGTATTAGAATCAATATTGGCTGTAAACCTCCTAACACAGCAAATGAAATGAAACATTGAGACAAACAAAATGCCGGCAGCCTGATTTTTACCAAATATGATGTTGCAAATATCACAGCAACGCAACTATTTAAACTAAGCCTATTGCATGTGCGTACAGTGTCCACTTAGACATGATTTTCGTTTAAAAGATACTTCCAGTTAACGAAAAATTCCATAAAAGAGGTGGTGTCATCCCTGAATGGCCTTTCCATATTGAACAGGCTAATCTTGGACGATAATTAACACACCTGAATCTAGCCCAGTTTTCCCACAGAATTCATTTTACATCGTTGTGTACGTACAACACATATTAACTATCAAATTATTAGACTTAAGACGGAAAGAAAATAACATAAATGCAGACCAGATATTGATGTATTTCTATGGGGTTTTAGTGTTTGTGTAAACTGTACATGTGGTTATTTTGGAAATTAAATATGTTTGAAATAAATTAGAAACAGACTTTGTATAATTAAATAACATGAATACAGAGTTAAAGGGGTTTGATGAACGTTAAAGTACACAAATGCATCTGTGAAAAGGGGGTTAAATTCATAAGCGTAAAGTGTCGTTCCACATTAGCCTGTGTGGACTGCTTAGTCTTATCAGGGACGACACTTTCCGCTTTTTATGTTATTTTTCTTTTAAAGAAAGTATCTTCTTAGCAAAAATTTTTTTAGACGGAAAGTGTCCTCCCTGGTTAGCCTGTTCGGACTGCAGATGTGATAACGTGATAAAAAAAATCACACAAAAACAAGCTTTAAACAGCTTATTATCAACTGCATTGAATTATGGTATATCAGTTACTTTTATTACTGTAGTAAAACAAGGAATAAAATTATTTGTATCCACAAGATAACTTGCTGCAAGTAAGTCACAGACACTGATTCCACACAACACATGCATGGATACATACGCGTAGCCCATATATATTCTCAAGTGTACAGCAGACCAAAACTTCAAAGTTCCTTTATTTACGATCTTCCACGCATAAGGTAAACAGACATGTAAACGTTTGAGCAAACCCGCCAAGCACTTAGTAGAGATGAAAACACAACGATGTTTGCCTATATATTTCAAAGTGCCAAAATAGACAAAGGGCCATAATTCTGTCGAAACTCGTCCCAGCCAAAATTACTCCATTACGATCATCTTCACTTTGCGGTCACATAACTGTGAACCTTTGAGCGATATTCACCTAATATTCAAAGAGGAATTAAACTGCAAAATATTGGAACTGCATATTCTTTAATGGAATAACAAAGTAACTGCCATAGCTGTGCCGAAACGCGTCGTAGTCGAAATTCCTTTAAATTGAAAATATAAGCACTAACGGACCTGTTGGGGAATAAAAAAGTGAAGTCTTTTATAGTTAAATAAGTGGATTACATAAGCTTAAGTTTAAAAAAATGAGTTACCGGTATATTAATTTTAAACCATTTAGTGAACTAGTTATGTCGGTTAATTAGGAATCGTAGGCATGTAGGTACGTACTCAAATATACGACTCCCTACGTGGATACTCTACTTGTTAATAAACCATATTTATTAAATAAACTTCCTGGAACAAAGCTCTAGTGAGTCTGAAACCCATGTGGTAATATTAAAGTTATGATTGCAAAAGATAGATTTGTCTTGACTGAATTTTATTAATATTGAGTTTGGAATAGAGGACCAGAGACATAATATGTTACAGAACCGTAGCCAAACGTGTAGTTAAAGAGGCCGAGCAAATACGTATTCAAAAGAAAATAAACAATCTCGAGTGGACTAGGTTCCAAACCATTAAACGCAGTTTAGAAATAACTCATTGACCTGTATGCAAGAATGTATGAGCCGCGTCATGCGAAATTGGGTCTTATAACATATGTGGCCTGCGTAGTTCAAGACCATCCTGCGCAACACATGCCATCCTATAATTATTGATCAAGTTATTACAAAAACATAATTTCAAGAGATTGACATTTAACGAATCAGTCAATGCAGTTTAAAAAAAATTAATCGGCCTACTAATTGAACACTTAAAAGCCTATGATCACACAATGTCTTAAGGACAATGTGTATTTTCACTAAGCAACAGGTAATGCACATAATAGAAAACATTGACCAATAAATGTCTGTTATACATTTCAATCGATCAAAACAATGAAGAAAAACAAACAACAGACACAACAATGATGTGTTTTTCTGTCTGAAGCAAGAACATTTTTGACATTTAATGGACATACGATAAGTCATATTTGAACGGTACGACATCGGGAGACGTGCATTTCCTGTTTTAGAGAAAAATTCTCAATGTAAACTTGTATTTGTAATCATGAACGCAGAAATTAATATGGGCTTAAAACCTAACTGCCTAAGACATACAACAGTTTTTTTATGATTTTGTATTTCCCGGCAATCTCAGATGGGGAAAGTAATAGCGGAGTAATAGCTGGACGTGCAAGAAATGTGGCAAACGGAAATGATATATACCAAACATGCAATATAGAATGTGTCTATTATATCAGCCAAATAGTTCGCTATTGTCATACACGTAGCAGAGTGGCATTTAGCATGTATGTAATGTTCGTGTATCTGACAATTGCATAAGAGGTAATCGTCGATATTTCTGCCAGAATTATGGGTATCAATAATCGATCAGATGTACAGCTCTCAAGCAATCTGCTTGAAGTCAGGCGGATTAGCTCAGCAGGGACTCGATGGACACTATTGGCACTGTCAAGGAGACATGTGTTTTTCTGTGCGGAGATTACGCCGCTAATTCAAATGGATTTTCTACTGGTTGCCAGCCAGGTCCTATCAGAAGGCGTGATAGACCAGGGACCTATACAAACAATGTATAGGTCCCTGGATAGACATGTCAGGTTTGAGCCCAAAACATTGTCAATGTGCATTGTTTGTAAAAACGGATTGGGAAATTCTTAAATAAGGGAAAACGCAGGTTTCTTTCGTATCCGATAGCGATATACCTTTTTCGAATGTTTACGTTCAAACATGACATGGGATCTTCTTGCTAATTTCCGTTATAATAAACACGAGATACACCATATCCCTTGCAACATTTAATTTCTAGTGTGTAATTAGTTTTGTATTTCATGTTATGTAATTCAGCTCATTTGTCTTGAATATTGTACTTTTCATAATTATATTATTTGCACTTAAAGATCTATAATATACAATAACTACAATTTATATAACAAAATTAATCGACGACACAGCGTTTTATAACGAAGGCGATTTTAACAGACCTATGCTCAGAACCATGTCTGTGCGGTGGTTTTTTGCATGCTTTAAGTTGAATGTAAAATAAACCTTTTCCGACTATAACAATTGATATAATTGTTCAATCATTCTAATTTAATCATCTAAAATGCATTAGGTATGCACCAGAAATAAATTCAATAGTATCAAAAACACACTATTTAATTTTCTTTCACGTTGGGTCAAAATGTGTACATTTAGGCAAAGATTCAACGAGTTTTACATGAAAAAAACAACGACTCGAGTCGAGAAATGCAAACGATGGTCCTCATTCCATGCTATGCTAAAATTATTGTTCATTTTTTTCAGTTTAATACTCACCTTCATATTCGGATTGACGTTTGCACAAAGTATTATTATTATTTTTCGGCTTTCTTGAAATGCACTTAAGGTATATTTTGTACAGGCCTGGTCTTACTGACATGATTTATCGCAAATCAGTGTGGGTTCAGTGACGAAATAACCAACATGATATGTGACACTGACTTAATTTCGGCGCCGTCGTTGACTGCACATGCTCATCTGGGACAACACATTAGACACATGCACTATGCCCATTTTTCCCGGACCGAGGCTCAATTTTAAAAGTTATGTGACATAAATGGGAGTAGGTTACTAAAAAACTTACTTTATGCCGGGCATGTAAGCAATTTATTGCCATTCGATTTCAGCTGATCCGTCGCGTTTTGAAATGAAGTTCATACAACGTAAAAGACAACATTTAAAAGCAAAAACAAACGGATAGCAAGTGTGCACAATTTGAAACCCGCTAATGCGACTTAATTCGCAGCTAACAATTTGCAAGTGTCCCATTCATCTACCATAGCCATGGACGCGGTTTTTTAACGTATATAAATCTTTCCCCAGAGACGGTCTGAGGAATTACTGCGAACCTTGCAGCACTGATTAAAGTCATGATTGGATTCTGCTCAAACACACACATCAACGTGTTTATTCGATTATGAAGACATGTGGACTTTAACCGTTAACTACGGGACGGAATGAATGACCTTATATATTTTCATTTAACATACATATCAACATTTTTATAATTATAATAATAAACAATCAGTCACATTGAACACAAACTAATTTTTTATTATTTCAGTGCCGATATGCTCTGGATTTGTTTCGCGTACTGGCGCGACTTCCAAACATTACATGTTAAACTTCCAAATAAAAAGCCAGGAAGTTCAGATTGTTATTTCAACGTCGTTGTGGAAAAGTGAGGCTTAATATATGTCCGTTAAATATCGATCCAAATCGATAAATTGATTGCAATTTTGTACATATATCATGAAATCTTTCAAACATCAACTAAAAAGTCAGACAGAACAACAATCCATAAACAAATTAACTTTCTAAAAGTACTTATGAAAAATAAAACCATTCTTGACTAACATGTCTTATTTCGTGTTACATTCTCTTTGTTCTTCGGTAATTTATTTTCTTGGTTGTATACCAATACCTTTATCTTACCACTTCCGAATCTAATATTTAAAATTGGTAAAGTATTTCTCCTTAAGCCTTCCGTAATCCCTCTGGTAATATTGCAGACAGTTATTGCTTCCTTTTATGGTGGTTACATTCGCACTTCATTAGACAACAAGCGGAGATACCGTTTGAAATGCTGCCGGTCCGGAATTATCAGAACATGCTCGGGATCGGAGAAAACTGAGACACCAGGAGACTGAAATCTGCGTCTCTGTTCACACGCTTGCCTTACTGTGTCCTAGGACAGTTTAATTAGTGACGGTTCGGGTTTTTTAACGGTCGAATATTAAAAATTACAACTTTTCTAGGAAAGTGTTGTATAAAGACTCAAAGATCTTCCTTCTGTGGATCATGTATATTATTCTAATCGGAATATTATTGTTGAAAAAAGCAAATCTTGATAGTCCATTCTTGGGCGTTATTAAAGTATTAGGTTTAAGTGTTTTTTAATAGTCATTCTTATTGACGCAATCGTTACTGATGCTAATAATGGTGGCAGGATGTTGATTCTTACTGCTATCGCTGTGGTTGTTATGAGGCTGACTTTGGATATGATAGTAATTAAGAAAATAAGAAAATATAGGTAAATGGTTATGGTCCTTATAACGAATATTATACATATATTTTATGGTAAAATATGTATTTATTACAATCTTATTTTATACACAAGCAAATAAATACGATTGCCAGCAATGCTATTCACACCTTTTTATACATCGTGTTGGCATAATTAAACGAAATCTTTTTCAGTATATTTTAGGTTGAAAGTCATTTCCGAGTTCTCGGAATACTTGGTAAATTGTCATCCACTAAATCATTTTACATTTATCATCCAAACAGCATTTGTACATTGTATAATCGCGTTCGCACGAATATCAAGGGACCAAATCGGTAATATAGGTCGTGTAAGCGTCTTGTAGTCTTGGAAAGTAACAATAACCTTCAGAATTTACATGATCTACATTTGTTTTGGACTTTATATTCTGACAATATACAATCCCGGCTTAACCGGGTGAAGAAGTGTTTAAAAGTGAAGACATGGATGCAATAGCTTTTATGCCTCCACCCCCCCCCCCCCTCCCTCCTGAAAGCATCTTTGTTAGGTCTAACGGCATGACGCATTTTACGTAAGAGAAGCTGTTACCGCTTGCAAATTTATTAATTGATGCACTACTTAAGTTGTAATGTTCATTCCCACAACACATCTCTTTCATTCAAAATAGGAAAGTGTAAGCCGTAAGTCTCAAGCCACCCGATGATTAAGTCTTAATTTATCCTGAAAATAACGGTCACCTGTCAATAGCGACCAACTGCAAAATTAGTTCACACCAAAAGTCATTTTTAACATTTGTTAAGCGTTCAAGCGGCAATCATTTCGAGGTGCTAAAAGACAACCTCATTTTTACAATATATATAAAGCTTGCATTACAAATCGTCCAGAATACAAACCAATTAACTCGCAATTATAGCGGATTTTTTTTATACCAACTGGCAATATCTCAATCCGACAAGTGCTATAATCGAAGATGTCTATAATTTTCCTATAGATATTCTTTCTTATCACGGGGCCGCATCACCGGCGCTTTCCAGATGGCGACACAAGAGATGCAATGGAAGTGTTTCAAAGCACAGATAGCAAAAATAACGTCAAACTGCCGAAACAATAGATAAGTCCACTTGAAGTTTCCACCAACCGTTTAACGCCCGTGCTATTTGCTTAAATGGTTTTTAATAACGCTCAACGATTCTGAGAAATAAAAATAAATACTGGAAACGCCAACGTTTTTTGGTGAAGATATTTAATAGAATAGCCATTGCATATCTGTTCCGTTGTATGTAAGCTATTTAAGTCGAGAACGATCTATATGACTAGAAAAGAGTCTGCTGAAAATAATCATAATATCGGAAAAGGGTTCAGTTCTTGCATATGCGCTTCAATGTGGTTCATCGATTTTTATTACTTTGTATTTGAAAATGGTCTCTTACCTATAAATTTGAATTCTTGCGCATCCCTGGAACCAGAAATGTGTCGTTGTTGAAATATTGCATCACAATGTTTTGCTCCAGACTTTTTCCAAGGCATCTTTTGGCAAAACATCGCTAAACCAAAAGGAATAAAAATGTGACATATAAATTAAGTCAACCATACTTCAGTCAATGCTACTCATGTTCGAGTTTATACAGAATTGAACCGGATAAGGTTTCTGTCAATTTACGTAATAAATATTTGCGTCGATTGTTTGTGCAAATTTATTTGTGCTAGCCAATTTTTAAATTAGCCATTATTATATCCACAGCGTGCAAATAGCCAACATTTAAAAGGCGTGTCCGTACACCTTACACACGAAATATATGTATATTAACCGTTTGGATATATTACATTATTTATAAAACTACTAATAAATTGTGTTCAATTGTGACAGTATTAAGATATTAAGTAAATCATTTACGTACAATGTAAATTATTTACGTATAATTAACCGCATCATTTTGGAAAATAATGAAACACCCACGTGTTATGTTGTTCATTTGGCATAGACCCGTTCCCTTAAATATTTAAGTGCCACGTTTACTGACCACTGTGTTTAAACTGGTGGGAGTATGTTAGTTTGTGAATTCTTGTAGTACAAATGGCTGCATGTATGGATATTGTTTACATGATACGATGTGCTCAACCCTTTTAAGTTAAACAAAATTCTAATTTTTCGTAACATCATAACTACAATCGTCATATTAAAGGCAAAATTTTAACTAATGACAGTAAAATTTATAAGTAAGCAGCAAGACGTAAAACTGTAAGTAATGCCTATTATTATACTAGTATACGTTTAAACGAACAGGCGATACATGTTTTACTAATAACATATAATCATTTAATAATAGTGTTAACCTAAAATACCTGCATTTAGTTGTATTATGTACTGGTAAACGGAATTTGTCTGTGTGGCGGAACATTTGCTCTTTTGTATGTTTGCATCTCATAAAATTCGAGAACTTTATCAAACTTGTTTTTGTAACAGCACAGAGTATTCCATAAGCCCTTTTTTATCTCAGTTCTATATTTGTTTTATCTAGAAATGAAGCCGTTTTCTGACATTTCATAGAAACAAGATCGTATAATAATGGCTTTTAAACGGCAAATCAAACATAATCATAGCCTACAAGAAACGTAATAGCATAGCGCGGAGTAAACTACCACTATGGCGTGTAATTTGTCTAACTCGTACGTTTTTGTTTACAGATGTTTAGTCCGTAATTGTTCGGGATTTAGAAACATCTGTGTCTCGCATTTGTCTAGTAATATATAGCCGTTTGATTCGATTAGCAAAATGCGTCGGGTTTGATCTTGTTGGAGACTTGGGAAAACAATCGTTCTTTGCTCTCACATGAAACTTCTGCCATCAGATTTGGAGAGATTTTTATATTTTCCGTTATTTTTTATTTATCTAAATTAAAAAGTAGTACACGTAATAAATGATAATTGGTTCGCGTAATGCATTAAATCATTTACTTAAAGATTTACTGGTATGCTTGCAATGCGGCCAGCCATTGATAAAAATGAGGTTAAGTTCTAATAAATAATTTCTCATAATTAAGCACAAATACTCAACAAAATTATATTGATTAATTAGCATTTGTTAACATGTCTGCAGGCCTAGATGGACCACAGGGGAGTTTAAAATGAGCAGTGAACGTGTTAGATGCTCTTCACTTGAGATCTTTTCAAATGTATTGATTTCAATTTATGAATATATAAGAAGTCCGTTAAACCGACGAAATATTGCCCCATATCCCAAACACACTGAAATCATTACGAATGACCGATACAAATAGTTACAATATTATCATAAAACATTGTATTCGTTGTTTTAAATTATTATGTTATGAAAACAACATTGTTACAACTGTTGTTCTCCTAAGGCAACTCCAAATTGATATGTTGGTCTACGGATATTTTTTTTTGAAAACAGGAAAATTTTCGATAGAAAAAATATCGATTAATAAGAGATACAGGTTTAAACAGCTATAGTTTGCATTGAAATCAATTCGTATACAAAGAAAATCATTTTGTACAAACAAGCAATACTATATCATACTTTTCAAATGAAAATGCACTAAAATTAGGTTTCAGCACTTAAACTTTAAAATGTAGAACACAAGTCTAAAGGTAGTGTTTTCATTTTAGGAATAGCATTACTTGTAAGTTTTAATTAAACATCTTCTAATGCAATTAGTAAAATAAGATTAATATTTTTATATTGAATAACTCGTCCATGAAGATTCTGCGCTGTTATATGAATTTGCAGCCGTTAAAGCTTCCGATATGATTTCATGTTGGAACGATGCTACAGCAAGTTGACGTTAAAAGATATGAGGTCGATGTATATCGACCTCATATTCATAGGAGTAATTTGCATATTACCTTTGACCACGAAATATAACCATATCATTCAAGTGATGGACACATGTCTACCTACTGCTGCTTATATTTGTTCGAAGTGTTCAATAGTGAAAGATGTGAAAAGGTATGCCATGTTGCAAGCTGTGAAAAGGTATACCATGTTGCAATAGCACTTGAAGAGGGACAATCATCAAAATGATAACGACAGACAGACGGACAAAGGCCATGCATATACCATTGTCGATACCTTATTTTAAAAGGGGCATTTCGATGACTATAACGGTATTGTATTTTTCTGAAATAAATGTATACATTACACAGAACTTGTTTGATGTTTTTAGAATACACGGACCTAGCTGTAAAACATGTTCCGTCAACCATGTATTTTAATACTTCTAAAACATTGTCCCTGTGACTCTTTTAGATCCAGCCTTTAATGATTTTATGTTTATTTTTTGTACAGTTAACATTGTGTTATAGGAAAAATTCGCCTACATATACGGAAATACCGTCCATACGCCCATTTAATAAAGAAAATGCATAAAAAACTTACGTCATGCTTTCCGGTGTTGTTAAATTGAACATGCTTCAACGGTATCTGCTGATAATTGCATGTTCGAACGTGAACAAATACATTCAAATAGGCACAGAACGAAGCAGAAGTGTTTATATTTATAAGGGTTGGCTGCAGCAACTTTTCACCGCAATTTGTTAAAACGGTCACGCAGGAAGCCACTTTTCTGGTCGTCTCGATGGAATTTTTGAGCGACTATAGTTATTGATTAAAAAGTTTATGAAACACTATATATGGCATTCATATATTGCGTCAAAATCGTTTCTGCGAGATTGCTTTTTTTCTTTTTTTTTCACAAATTAAAAAAACACATGCGCTATGGTTACAGAAGGACACAAAAATGAGTGCGAGCGTTAAAAAAAATAATTTCCATTTTGAAAAAATAGGTGCGGCAAATCCGACGACAAACAAATCAATTTGGAGTGGCCTAAAGGTGGTATAATAGTCATGCACAAACATCAACATAAAGAGTAAATTAATAAGTTTTACTGGACTAATGTTTGGTAATAATGATTACCAATATTGAGTAGCTACTGCATATGCACTTAACTATCATTAGCATGTACTTGTAAAAGTACAAAAGTAATATGATTAGTATTTAAATACAAATGTAATACTTACTTTATTTAACGATGATCAAATTTAATTATAATGTCATTTAGCTTGTTCTATTAATCAAATACGCTTTACAGCACAAGCTTGTGTGTCATATAATTGGGTATCCAACTATGACTTGAAGTTCATTTGACATGAAAATATAATTACTTTTTAGACGAAAACACTGTGGGAAAGTTAATTTTTAAACGTAGTGCTATCTCGTTTTGATCATCATAGGAAAGTACAGACACCCTATATCAAATTAAAATTTATATTTAAAACAAAGCATGCTGCATTCAAAACACGCATATTCACCCAACCCCACCCCCATTTGAAGCCTTTTCAGTATTTAATCAATGGCTCATTTGAAGTCTTAGTCCAAAGGTAGGTTTAATGTCAACATTAACATGACGTCAGTTGAAATACGTTTGAGAGTTGCATTAGAGTTTCAAAGCGTAATGTAACTGGTATTCAGCAGACGATCAATACCATACATGTTGGCCACCTGAATTAGTCTTACTTCGACAGAGCGTCAATTGAAAGGGAATGTGGACGTGTTAATGGTGATCATCAGATACATCATCAATACACGTTTACGTACTTTGAAGGAAGCACTATTGATAATAAACGAAACGCATCATTTTGATTTAATCTCGTATTTCTTTTTTACAGTGTGGTCTTCAATAACATAACACAAGTATATAATTTGAAACATGCATACGAAAATACAAGGGATAATACAAAATATGCAAAATATGATACAAAAATCAATCTTTCAAAATAAATCACATCAGACACATCACAACAAAGTATTAACATAAATTATATCAATGATTAGAGTGTAGGGTATTCTTTAAATTTAATGTTGAATGTAGTATTCGAAGACACTTGTCGGATGCTTATTAGAATGAAATTCCATAGGGTTCGTGCACGAAACCAAAACGCTCGTTTTACATAATATGTTCTAAACGGAATAAATTATATATCATTGTGGGTGGTGGATCTTAGAGCGTACACATTGTTATTTGAGATATGAATAACATTAGTCAAATATGTGGGCATTGCGCCTATTACAAACTAATGAACAATACGTCAATAGATCCAATTGGGAAAGTACATCTATTGTTAAATGTAAACCAATCAAGAGCTTGAAGGAGTTGAATATGGTTTATTCAGTATTATTTTAGCAGCTCGTTTTTGTATCGACTGTATTTTACGTAAGTGTGACTGTGTTGCTGAACACCATAATGAGCAAAAATATTACAAAGTCGTTAATATATAATTTTCATTTAGACTTTTCAGCCATAAGTGTGCTTGCTATATATATATTATAGAATTCGACGAACATACGAAATCCATAGGGCATTCTTCACACGTGGCTAAAACGTTCTTCATTATTTTAAGAGAGCCAATACTTTTGATACGCCGCTGTGTGTAAAACATGTTGTTTCATTAAATATTCATTATTGTCTACACTGACGCATTCCAATAAACAAAATGGTGACAGAAAAAGAGTTATGACATTGAAAAAAAACTGGATTTAATAAACGACTTCTTACATACGAAAATTGAATATTGAATGATGTGATAAATTAAACCATACACGTCTGATGTTAAGTATGTTATAAGTTCAACTTATAACATACATGTAGAGAACAAACACTTGTGATTTGGAGAAAGAGAAAGAGGATAAGGTGGTGGTTTATTTCGTGGCGGAAATGTGTTGTTTAATATATATCGTAAGTCTTACTCGAGAAGTGTTTTTTTATGATTAAGATTTATTTTAACTTCAGAAAATAGTTGTATATTAACATGTTTACTCTCTTAGTTTATTCGTCCAGTACTCAAAAACAATAACAACAATAACAACAAAGCACTGTTAAGAAAGATAAATATTAACCAATTAACAACAACTTAAACATTTTCTTAGCACAAAATATAGCGACAACTGCCCAGTACTTATGTTTCGTCATTAATTTCCGCCGTTCCACTAGCGCGGGCAATTATTGATTGTACTAAAATAAATTTAAATTAATCCAATTAGTTCGTGATATCAGGTCTTTTCGTGTAATTATTCAAAACTGAACGTACGTCGATGACCAGTTGGTGTAATGGATATGGTGTCCTCCTAGCGACCTGGAGGTCATGGGTTCGATCCCCACTGTGGGAACGTTCTTTAGATCTCAAAGACACCAAGTACTGGTTCTAGCTAGGCACAGAAAACGGACTCGAGAGCGTTTCAATAAGCCTGAGGCTGTCGATGCAATCGAGCTAAAATAAATATGTTTAAACTAAAATAATTTTACAAATATTAATAAACTTTGCTGGGTCTATATATAATTGAAAAGTTTAGTTTAAACCTGTGATTGGGGTAGGGCACCTTCCTTCACTTAGGTGAATTTTAAATCACAACCCAGAGTTAATTCATATCGCTTGTCGATCCGTACGTACGTACGCATACACGTCTTTGTGTAATGCACGTCCCCACAGTCTTATGGCTCAATTGCTCAACAGCGGAGCGGCTTTTTACAAAGCAAATATACCATTATTTTTAAAGTCTTTATTGAAGACCCTTAATCGATAAACATGTTGCACACATTTGGTCGTTATAAATAAACAATTTAGTCACGTCTCTAAACATAATCAGATCATGGGCGAAAAGTTGTTTTAATCCAATATTGCTAATTATAAAATTTGTAGAGTTGTTTGCTATATGCGCTTGATCTGAACAGTTTCAGCATTTTAATGACAAAAAGTTATTCAGACTGTCAGTTCCAACAAAAAATCGTCATCATCTAACTTACACGAACATTTTGTTTTAATGCGCATTCTAAATAAACCACCCTTTTAGTTCCAATAGTTCTTAACCAGGGTTTGTTTCTTTTGTACGCCATCGATTTCTTAGAATAGTTTTCAATGCACTCATCCGTTTTTCGATGTTTTTAATGCAGATATCACATTTTAATGGTCAGAAAACATTAGCGTCTCATATTTTACAATAATTATGAACATCGAGTGTTTGGAACATCTCCGTTCTCATCGAGTTTGTTATATTTGTACAGCGCAACTGTTTTGTTAAAAAAAGCCTGCTGGTAATGACTGATCAAGACTGTTCGCTTTTCTTGTAAGTTTATTTTAATCTGAGCCTCGCTATGGGAACACCGGGATTAGTGCATGTGCGTCAAGTATCATCACAGAGTAGCCTTTGCGGTCCGCACAGGCTGGTCAGGGACGACACGTCCCACCTTATGGACTTAATCATTTAAAGGAATTGTCTTCTGCATGAAAATCAAGTCTAATGGATACTGTAGTCCCAGATTAGCTTGTGTGGATTGCACAAGCTAATTTGAGACGGTACTTTACGCACATGCATTAAGACCGGTCTTTCCTTACTAAATTGTTTTAAATGTACCACTATTCTTCCTTTTTAGTGTATTTAATTATCTTATAACCAGGTTATTATGCTCATATTTAAATTGGGCATTGATTTCACGCAGTATCTATGATACCTTATTATTAAAGCTATTAACAGTTTCAGTTGAGCAGGCAATTTTCGTTGATCAATAAACGAATGAATAAAATGATAAGTTCAAGCCAAACTGAAGTACCAAATGTTAGTCGATAAAGACATTTATTTCTTTTGGGCTTTAGGTATGTGTTTCTATTCACTATCAATGCTAGTCATGGTTTTAATTGGGAATTTCAAGGCGGTAACGTAAGGTCTCATCAGAAGTAGATATTTATCCTTTGTTGTGGTCATCGACGTAAGTTCAGTTTTTAATAATTACACGGAAAAACCTGACTTCACGAAATAATTGGAATAATTTGAATTTTTTTAGTGCAGTACAATCAATGATTTCCCGCATGAGTGGTACAGCAGTAATTTATGACGAAACATTAGAACTTGGCGGTTGTCGCTGTATTTTGTGCTAAGAAAATGTTCAAGTTGTTATTGATAATATTTATCTTTCTTAACAGTGCTTTCTTGTTATTGTTGTTGCTGATGTTTTTGAGTACTGTACGAATAAACTTCGAGAGTAACATGTTAATATACAACTATTTTCTAAAGTTAAAATAAATCTTAATTCATAAAAAACACTTCTCGTGGAAGTCTTACGATAGATAAAAAGAAAAAAAAACACTTCCGCTACCAAAGCAACCACCAACGTAACATATTTATCTTTCTCCAAATCACAATTGTTTATTCACTACATATATGTTATAATAGAAAATCCAACAAAGCGCCCAAATGACCACTAACACAATGACCGCGAATTTATAACTATTGACTCAAACGTGTCATTCTTTTTTCGTAATTTTATAAAAAATAGTTTTACATGTTTTGTTTTTCATAATAATCCCGAGAAAAACATTGCATACACATTTCCGATATTGAAGCTCAAGCGTCATAAACAACATAATATACATACTGACCACCATTGTACAAAAATATCAGACCAGTATGCACTAAACACTGCCTCATACTTGTTGTTTTGTGAAGGTTGTGTCAAGAATGAAAGTATATTTGGCCCATGTACAAAAGTTATGAAATTTGAGAACATAGCAGCCGATTTTGTGGAACCTAATGTCCTGAGTAGTGATACAGATTTGTTTGAAATGTCTGTTTTCTTTGCCGCCAATAATGTTAACCACACTATTATCAACATTGACGGCAAAGGTACTTTTCATATGATGGATGTAATTGCATCACACGGACGAACTTTCTGATTCCTTAAAAACAGACCTCAGAGCTGAACACTAGACATAAGACAAGAATTCATATCTTTGAGAACCAGTTTGGAAGGCATGTTTTTCATAAGGTAGTTTTTCGCGGAACTGTCGCGATTTCTAGATTATAACAAGAGGGTCGATATTTTGTTGGAAGTATCCTTCAGCTTCAGGCAGGCTACACCGAATCGGCAGGATATGATGCATACTTTGCATCAGAGAAGCACCCTGGGCAGTCGTCAGTCAAATTCTTGCCTATGATCAATAAATACTTTGGGGACAAGTCGTGCATTCTGTCAACAGTGGACATTATTTGCAACCTTGCCATGATGCATTACCGTCCAAACATAATTAAGTTTGATCAATCTTTGTATTGGAAGGCTGCGGAAATTATCATCAATGCGCCAAAAAGAAGTGGCCTGAACAACAGTGTTCTGATGTCTGATGTCGGGTAGTTTTCGGACACTCATGAATTTGCTGGGGGCCATATGATCCCCCTGAAAGGAAATGGTCAAATAAATATACTGACGACTGTACGTGGAGAAAATGCAATTGTGCACATTATGACAGGGAAAGCTGTTCGGCTTGTTTTGCAGTGCCATGTTTTTGTTGACACGTGCGTTCACAGCCAGCTCATAACCGAAATGAGACAGGAAGATCCCGATATTCAGATACTGTTGACTCAGGCCGAGGAATTGTACTCTTCTCTTCTTTAGGGATGACGCTAGCTGATGCTACATGTTCAGAGATTTTGATCAAACTTGAGAGGGCTTAAAAGAAGAGGAAATATGAAATTGCCCGTATTTCAAGGCATGCTAATTATGGCTGAATTATCAGCTTATGGTAAGCATGGCAAGGATGTTGATCAAGTCGGATCTTACTGGGTGTTGACTGATGCATTTGCATGCAGTATCCGAATATTTGTCCGTCTTTGGGAAGCTTAGCACTTCATTTACCTGTGATTTGTTTATTGCTATCTTCAGCAAGTGAGCAGCCTTAAGGAAACGAATCAAGACGTTTATCGAAAGTTTGTTGATGGTTTTCACGTTGTTTGCAGGAGCAATCAGTTCTGAGCTGGGCTAACCAGTGATCTTGTCATCGAGCAAACATTGATGAGGTATCTTAAGAACACAGGTGGTCTAGCTCGCGGCAGTGGGTGACCGAGGAAACGCAAAACCTTTTGACCCTATCTGCACCTGTAACATTCGAGTGCAACTGAGCGATGCAGGATATCACGCACCTGGCCTTTACTACAAATTAACAACAACAATACTCATCTGAGGCGCTCATCAAAAGAGATTCTTCTGGTTTCGAGAAAATGCAGACAAGGATTACAACCTGCTGACCCTACACAACTGTTCCAACTCTGAGAAACATCGTCAATGTGAAAGTGGCTGGGTCAGATGTGAACGTGCATGCATTTCAGGAGGTTGGGAACAAGATCATAAAAGGTATTATAGAATAGTTTGCATTTGCTAATAAATTTAAAAGAAAAGACAAAGCAGTCAAAACTCTTGGGAATAGTCCCGCTATTAAGGTTGCTAAAGACCGTGCTATTAATCCAGCCCTTCTGTTCCAGCGTTTCCTGGTAGTGTCAATATCTGGAGATCTTTTTCTTGAAAAAGTATTTTCGTATGAACTGAGACCTAGCCTCCTGTCCTCTTTGAAGCCAAAAACATAATTCGTAAAACAGAAAAGCCTCATAGCATTAAGGCAATTCGAGATCATGCTGAAAACGCATCGAGTGAGGCTGTCATGAACTGTATTTCCGATACATTTTGTTACGTAATTGATGTTGGCTCTGTGCTTCATCGTTAACCATGGACAACGGGAGACACATATAACGCAATAGCCGATTCGTATGCAGATTTTATGGTAAGGCATTATGGACAAGCCACAGTTGTGTTTGATGGTTACGAAGACGGTCCTTCTGGTAAAGACAACACAAACCAAAGAAGGGGTAAAAATGTAAATCCTATTGTGAGTTTCACCAAAGAAGCAGAATGCTCATGCAAAAGGGAGGACTTATATCTCGTGTCAAAAACAGGGCAGACACGATTGCTCTGATCAGCACAGCTTTGATTAAAAGAGGATGTAAGGTCGTTGTGTCACCAATGGATGCATACGTTCATATTTTAAAAAGAACAGTTTAACGATCCCGTCATATCACCAAAACGTAAATCGGCGAGGGTACAGATTTGCTTATCTTGCTCCTGCATTACTCCGAAAGGGACAACTAGACCATCTTCGTCCGCTCTACTGTAAACAATCAGTCAAAGGCACACACAGTGAATACTATTTACCTTTTGAAAGACCTTTTTGGAGACGACGTGTGCAATGAGCTGCTCTTTGCATGCTTACGCATGATGAGATTCAACTTTAAGGATTTTCGGCATCGTTTAAATGTCAGTTGTTCTAAAATTAATAAAACCTGTTCCAATCATTAAGTAATGGACCAGTTCATTCCTTCCAAACAAGTCTCAATATGATATTTAAAATCTTGGCAAATGCTTTGGTAAGTGATAGATGGTGGATCTGTTTGATTGCAATAATACTTTCACAAAGAAAGTGGCTACTGCCGAAACATTCGAAACTGAGCGAGTAACCCCAGCATCAAACGCATCAGTATGTCATAGCCAACGTGTACACTATCAAATCATGGTATGGATTGGGATGGCAAATACTTTGAAACACACTGACTGGGGATGGAAATAGGAAAACGACAAATTAATTCCAATCATAACCCAAAGCAATGCTGCACCTATTGAAAACCATCTATTATAACTGTTCTGTAGGATGAAACTCATTGTGATGCAGCTGAAGACGCTATGGACTGACCTGCACGGTTGTATGTGGCCCTTGTCGAACTGAAAAATGTGACAATCCAAACAATTTACAAGCGGTATGTACTGAAGACCAGTAGGACGGCATGCACAGTTAAACGCTATGAGACAAATGTTACAGACAAAGGTGATTGTGTATCAGGTGAAAGTAGACAGTTGAATGTCATAAATTGGATGTTGATGGTTATTCAACTGCTTAGTGATGTCCTTGTCTCCAAAACTAAGGAGTTTGACAAAAAAAATCATCACCTTTGAGTTAATTTTATGGACTTGTGGTCCTTCATATTGTCGCGGTGGCTATTTTTGACGCCACGATTGCTGTCTTACATAATAAATTTACACTATGTCTGATGATCTAAAAGCGTTCTTTGACCCGCAAAACCTGGGTATAGACACCAAAATCATCAAATTATAGAGGATAGTTAGAGATATGATAATAAATAGGTTTTGATGGCCATCTTGCAAAAACACTTTCCGAAGGTCCTATTTCGGACATCTTTTGATATGTTTTAAAGTTCCTTCTACCGTCTACCCTACCAGGATCAGTCGAAATACCTTTTGTAGGAATTTGGGGGGGGGAGGTTAAAAGTGTATATTGACCTGTTTATATGTGATCAACATGAACAGGGAAAGCCTCGAGCTCAACGTTTTTGATTCCATCACTTAGCGTCGTTATAACGTTAAAATGCAAAGCCTTTTTGTTTTTATTCCAGAACCGTAATTAAAACGCTTGTATATTATATTATATACTTGAAGCGCATGCAATCACAAATATTATTTCCCAACTAAATGAATGGTCATGTACGCACATAGAAGTACATTTAAGTGGCATTTCAACAAATTAATCATTTTAATAATTGTTTTTAAATGTAGATAAATAGTTTTAAAGATAGAAATAGAAATAATAAACATACTCTACATAAAATACACACCAACTTTATTTTCATGAGATCATTACTACCGGTACTTTGTATTTCTTATTAATCTTACATTTCAGGCGAACCCTCATAAAACACTAAATCTCGCTAAACGTCATCAATCCAATTACGAACATTATTTATAGTTCACGATGTGACAAAACGCTAGGCAGTAATTACGGCTTATAAAAAATAATAAAGCTCAAAAACTATGCAAGCATCGTAAAACACATCTAATTGCTAGCCCTCTATGTCGGGAAAGCTTCGATTACCAAGACAAAACGGACATGACAACAACTGTTTGTAAATTCAGATTTAATACTTAAGATACTGGTTTAATACCTTGGACATTTTGCTGTCCACCTTATTAGACTGTCGTAACTATGGTTACACTAGGTCAGATATACCTAATATGGGTTATATGCGCATGTATGCGTGACGCGGTTAAATAACAAGTGAGGTATTGCAGTTTTTGCATGTAGGAATTAAACTGTTCATTTCTTTTTAATTTACATGAAAATCAACATTTAAGTTACATCAAGTCCTTTGCTAAAACTCCGCATTGATTCTGTCGACACAATCCATGATATTCTGTAATTATTAAATGGAAAATTGATTCAATAAAAGAAAATGTAGAAGCAAAAGTATAAACATCTGCATTAGATTTTGTTTTCGAAATAATATATAAGAAAGAAACACATCGAGTGATTGTATATCTGTGTCAGTAATATGATACTTTAAGCTGACACATTACAGAGCTGACTTGCACCACTCGAGGAGATAGGAAATTTTCAACCATAACATTCTTATATCCACACAATTGGCCATGAAGAGCAAAAATCAGTATCAGCAACCAAGTGATCACAAGGCAATCATTGTCATCTCTTGTTAGACCGTAATTAAGACCCTCGAGTATCTACCGCCATCAAAACAAAAATGTTAAAAGTTGTTGGACTTTACCCTGTGTAAATAGCCTCCTAAATACGGACCATGAATTCCCCTCGCAAATTAATCAGGCTGGTTTATTGCCCACGCCTGACTGCTTTTGCCAAGCAACAACAATACAATAAGAACTAAATTTGATATGCGACCTTTGCTGCTGAACAGTACAAGTATATTTTGCTATTTACGCTTTATGCATATGGTGAGACATGGCTTTGAGCAAGTTATTCGTATAAAACGACATATTTGAACCCTTCATAGCCACTAATCAGGGAACGATTGTGTGTATGATCACATAAAGGGCTACATTTGATATGACAACTTTTGGGGCATTTTAGTTTGCCTTTATTTGACAGCATATTTTCTTTGAGATTGTAAGCATAATGAAGAATTGATGCATGGTCCTTTACATGGTATCGACACCAAATTATGACAATTTAAATGCAATCGATTCGCGGTCATGCTTTCGAAGCATATAATAATTTACCCTTAATTGTCCATGGATTATGAGCTAACCAAATCAAGAGGCTGATTTTGAAATGAATATCATCTCAGATATTACCATCTTGAAAATTCAGCATCGGCGGAAGGAGACGAAATTGTTTTTCTTTATTTATGGCATGGTGAATGTCCAGTGAATTACTCTGCACCAAAGCAAGAACAGGCACATATGAATACACCATGATGACCAGCTTGGAACGGGCAATGCACAGCGATGCGTGTCCAGTCATTCTCACTTGGCCTAGAGTTATTCACAAATAACGGATTGTAGAAAAAAAGCTCTTAGGATTGCTATTCAAATTTAAGAACAATAAATAAGAATAACTTTCAATTTATTCTAAACTACTCAATGGTTAAATACTAACCAGGCAGAGCTAGCGAATTTAAATTTTCTCGGGCACGATGAAATTAAACTAAAACAAGTCAAATCCAATACAAAGTCCGTTTACTATGAGTTTCGAAGACATATATGGGTTTGTTTTTTTTTAACAAATCAACAACAGATACTCTCATTTTCCCAAACACACAGTAGAATATTTGAAGCTGGGTCATTAATAAACTTCAGGTCTTCAAACTTTATAATATTACTAACATGTATTAACATACGGAGAGGCATGTTTGCATACTAGCGGACACGTTTGTTGTTAGTCAACAGTGCTGAACTCAATATTTAGGTTGTTTTGAGGCCCGCCACCAAAAACAGCTCCTTTGACATCAAAGCAGGTCTACACGCGACAAAAGACAGCACATTTTACACCAGACCAGGTTAACCCGCGACAAAAGACAACATATGTTACACTCAAACAGGTCATCCTGCGACAAAAGACAGCACATTTTACACCCTTACCGTTCAACAAGCGATAAAAGACAGCACATGTTACACCCAAACAGGTCAATCCGCGACAAAAAACAGCACATTTTTCACCCAAACGGGTCAACCCGCGACAAAAGACAGAACATGTTAAACCAAAGCAGTGCAGCAAGTGCCAATGAGCATTTATATTAAATCCTTAAGGCGGAATTACAAGTCTGTGAGAATATCATTTCAAACATTTTTTTAAATATATTGAATCATTTCTACATCATTTGATTGCGCAAAGTGTAATGTGCAAATCCCGCATTAGTATTTACTCAATTTGAGAGAGACATACACACATGTATTTATATACTAAGCGCAAGAGTATGGTAATTGAAACGGAACAGCAACTCTTTCAACATAAGATGAATAGGAAGTACTGCCGTCCTCCTATGACATGGTAATTGTCCTCCTAGTCTTGACCGCAGTGTGTAGTTTCGATGTCACGTCTCTTCTACCTGGCGAATTTAAATGACAACAAACGCAATTTTATCTTGATTAAACTTATATATGATACTTATGAAATTCATACATGTATAGTGCATAACCGTATATGTCTACGTCTTATAACAGACAGTTTGTCTAATTACGTGTTTCGTCCCCTTTTGGCCGTTTTCAGTATAAAACAGTTGCGAAAAAATAGTTCGTCTTGTAAAATTGTTCAACATATAAATCCCTTAAATTTAAACAGGACAAATATCTGTTAACCATTGACCGTCGTGCAAATTACTCTGCGGTTTATTGAAATTTGCAATTTATTCGCACATTAATTATTCCATGTGTATGAAATGCCGCGATAGAAAAAAACATAATATGAAAATATCATTATTATTATTTAAGCTCGACTTCGTTAAATTTGATGTGTGACGCGACTGTGACGCGGGCGAACAACACAGAATGTTTAAACAAGTAACGGTCTACTTATACGTTTTAACATCTCGCATAACAAATCTGAGCGTTCAGACATTCAAGCATCAATCATCCCATTGTTTTCCAGCAAACTAATAAATCCCTTGCGCGTTTATCTTCGGTGAAGGAAATAAATGGGGTGTCTTATGAGTTGATGAATTCGACGATATTGCACATGCCAAAGATAGACATGTTTGTTGTTGACTTAAATTTTCTCATAGAATGTGTTATATAAGTAATAACAAAATTTAAGATATCCTTTTTTATGACAGTGAAGGAAAATTTACTTTAAGTTAAGTCGCGTCCCAGATATTCCGTACAGTCCGCACAGGCTAATCAGGGACTACACTTTCCACTCCGTTGGAACGCACAGGCTAATCAGGGACGACACTTTCCACTCCTTTGGAACGCATATGCTTATCAGGGACGACACATTCCACTCCGTTGGAACGCACAGGCTAATCAGGGACTACACTTTCCACTCCTTTGAAACGCACAGGCTCATCAGGGACGACACTTTCCACTCCGTTGGAACGCACAGGCTAATCATGGACGAACCTTTCCACTCCTTTGGAACGCACAGGCTCATCAGGGACGACACTTTCCACTCCGTTGGAACGCACAGGCTAATCAGGGACTACACTTTACACTCCTTTGGAAGCTTTCGTTGAAAGTAAGTCATTTCTCAACACAAATCAAATTAAGGCGGAAAGTGTAGACCTAGATCGGCCTGTGCGGACTGCACTTGCAAAAAGCACCTTTTACCCCAACGAGGCTCATACAATTATACAGAGGAAATTAATCAGACACAAACGATCTGACAAAAGCTCTCTGCAGGATCCATCACGTCAATTAAAGCGGCCCAAAAGAGCATGCAAATCTGGCCATAAACCGGAAGTTATATTTTATGCTCATCATAAATATGTTCGCTATGTCCAATGCACCAAGCAGCCATTGTATTGCATGTTTCACATTGGAGCATGTCAGATATGTAAATTTCGACCTCCTACTGATATCGTTCATTATTGATTCATGAGTTGTATCTAAGTGGCGGATGTGCTGGTCAAAAGCTGCATCAATCCTTTAATGCATGGAACTTTGTATGGTATCGTGTAGAATTATGTTGCATTTCATTTAAAGTTAACACTCTTCGTATTAAGGCATGTAATACCTATGTAAAAAATATTTTCAAAACTTAAATAAAATATATACTGTTTAATCTTCCTTAATCCCAAACACCTATGAAAAAGTTCAAAAAGGGTTAGTGAGTTTTAATTCACTGAGATTTCTCTATAAACCACCAGAAAGCATTAAATAAAATATAATATTATATTGATAACATTTCTATTATACACATATAACGTCTAGAGATGTTATGGCACCAACATGGAACTTATTCCACGGTGTTTCATCATAGGTGAGCCTACGAGGTATGCAACTTCCATTGTCAACAACAACAACAATAACCACGACGACGACAAGAACAAAAACAAAACTGCAACAACACTAATAATAATAATAATAATAATAATAATAATAACAATAATAATAATAATAATAATAATAATAATAATAATAATGATAGATGTTTTATTACTAAATGATGTATGTAAAACTGGAAGAGCGCGATTGCTTTAAAAATGCCAGGTTCCGTAAAACGAGCCGGTATGCAACCATTGTGCTTGTCAAGTAACATATCGTTCGTTTTACTTTAGCGTTATATCACGTATTTATGACAAAAGAGTATTGTGTCGAATCACCTTCATATAACTTCACAACGACTCTGGTAAATTGAATGTAATGACTGTTCGCAATTACGTGTGATTGGTCAATTATATGTAAATCTGAAATAATTTCCCTCGATACACAGCTGCTCCAGGAGTTGGTAATAATGTGTCTACTTTACTGATGATGCTTTAAAATTTAAACTCATTGTTTGGAAACCTCCTCTGCAACACCAATAGAATCGTATCTTAAGAGTGTTTATGGCAGAAGATTGTTCATAAGAAAAATAATTGTTACGCCTATACCGCAAAAAAACCTTCATGAAGATCAATCCGGGACGATTTTCATCTTATATGTCAAATTTTGGAAATGGTAATCATCGAAAACAAAAATGATGCGTTTTGTGTTGATAATTACCGATAAAGATTATTCATTAAAAGCGTCATTATAACGCGCTTAACGGATTTCCAAAAGCGGAGCCATACTAGTGCCAAATATCTTCTGAGAAAATTCCCTCCAACGAGTGAGTTTTATCAATCGAAATAAAACGGACTTTGTTTATTTATTATTAAAAATGTAAACTTTTTTCTTGAAAAATGCAAGCGCTAAGAAAAAAAGAAATATAAATAGCAAAGTTTAGAAAAACTGCCACATTTTGGTTTTAAATATATTTGATAACAATATTCGAGGGATTTTTTTAAGGAAATATTTAGCAAACATGTGTTAAGCAGTAATAAACATTTGTTAGCATTGATATTGCTCGCAATTAAATTGCGTTAAACACGAAGCCAACACTATTTCACATTTACAAATAGACAGAAAATCCACGAACAGTAGAGATCGGATGGCTATTCCATTCTGGCCACATCAAAAGAATGATTTAAAAAATGTGTATGCTAAAATGTCCTACGACGGATATGTCAATAACATAACACACTCAATGCAGAACGCCATAGCTCAGTGTTCGAGGTTTGGGATTTCGCAGTCGATGCGGCACGTTCAAAGACAAACTTTCAATACCATTCGCCAACACTAGAGTCTCTCATGTGAGTATAAGTTTCTCTAGTCATTCTAATAGTTTGTCATAAATGTATTTTATGAAACGTGACGCAATGTTATTGCGCTGCGCCAAATAAGAGCATCTATACCGTACACCGTTAGCATTATTAACCAACACCACCGCGATAAGTTATGCCATATAAAGTTGCCTTTAAAGGGACTGTCAACCACGAATATAAAAAAAAGTTATAAAATACAGTATTTTTTACATTTGTTAGTTTTTATTGATTAAAATATCACGACTGGTATAAAACATTACTTGAAATCAAGTTCATATGTTCAGTATATTCGGTAATAACATTTCGCGATGTGAAACAAAAAATATATCGCAAAAATAGGGGACATAACGATATACACACTATAAATAACGCAAGTAGATTGTTAATTATATATATATATATATATATATATATATATATATATATATATATATATATATATATATATATATATATATATATATATATATATATATATATATATATATATGTTTGAGAAAAAATATTAAACACCAACGAATGAATTTTCTAAAACACTGGATCCAAAAACGGATGCAAGAACAGAAAGCAGTAATAATAGATTGGAGAAATATGCTGTTCAAACAGTGCTAATTACATATTTTATACATATGCCCTAGCGCTTTCGACTTTTCGTCTTCATCGGGGGCTTGTCTGTGTTGAAAGCGCTAGGGCATATCTATAAAATATGTAATTAGCACTGTTTGAACAGCATATTTCTCCAATATATATATATATTGTGTGTGACGTCGTCAGCAGAAATCAGTACAAACGCGGTCGACTGAAGCGCGGCGTTATAAAAATGGAAATAAAGTTATAATTGTATTATGAAAACCCTATTGAAACTTGAGATATATGCATATTTTCGAAGAATGAAATGCCCCCGAGCTCTGATCGACAATGTACACTTATAATTTTTTATTTGGTTGGAAGTAACCGTTGCTTTGTTGAGCGAATTCTACTAAAAATGGCGTGTCGTAATTAGCCTACACATTGACATGTTCACCGTATGTTTGCGAGTTCCTTTGGAATAAATTGTCAATCAATCCTGACAATAATTTCTTCAATTGAAGGATCGTAGTTAAAATCAGGTAAGATATTTCAATAAACTTGACAATCATTAATTTTGGTAAACAATGGTCCTATTTAGAGAACATTGAAAATGAAACTGTAACGATGCTGTCCGGTAATCTTGCGCAGTTAAGGATCAATTGGTTTAAAAACATGTTCTTTTATAAATTGGCAACAAAATATCTAAATTAATTATGAAAATAATAAGTTCATGTGCTTATTAACACAAAAATATCTAATTAATTCAGTGAAGAAAAGAACGATTTGATTTCAAAACAAACATGACTCACCTCATTTTCAAACTATCACAGTGTCCGGTAATCTTGCGCACTTTGTATAATGACCTCGTTTTGGCAAAATTTCCAAAATTGTAGACATATGGTGTCCAATTATTGACAAAAAACATTCCAGAAAAATATTTTTAAAATCAGTTTGTAAAACCATTGAAATTAAAGGTGGATTTCTAGTGCAGTTTTTGTTCACTACAAATCAATAAATAATATAGTCACTAATAATAGTGTACAATTAATAAAAAAGTACCGGTATGCGTGAAAAAAAATGCATAACAGGTTTGATACCACGATCATGCTTACATAGTTTACAGAAAATATCAAAACTAGGCAATTGCGCATGCGGAGATCATACCAAATTGGTTTGACAGAATGGCGGGAAATGATTACTATGTCGTCTGATGCGATATATTTTCATGGCAAAAATACCAAAACTGATCGGATATTGTGCAATGGAATGCTAAGTTACACGTTGGATTTATGAATTCATAATTTAAAGTATGAAATTTTGAATTTTTTGTAAGAAGGCCAGCGTTTACGATGTATTGGGATGACGCAACCGGTGTTTAAATGTAATGATCGAATTTAATTGTGTATGGAATACGTAACTTTTAAATCCGTTTATTCTTTAAAATGTGAAATTCCATCTTTCATCACTAAAGAAAACCATTCGTCGTCTGCGAGATTCGCAAATGCGAAGTGCGCAAGATTACCGGACGCGCAAGATTACCGGACTTAACTGTAACCCGGAAGTAAAATACTTCGCTACGAAAACTTTGTTGTTGGTTACAAAATGTAATGGCGCACTTATTTAAATTGTAAATATGTCACAAGAAAGTTCAGCAAGCACGATCCCATATGAAATCTCACAGGGCCAGAATAATATTTTTTATTGAAGATTTGAATTTGGTTGACAACTTGACATTAATATTTTCAAAACATCAAGCATTATACATGATAATATTACAAGCCATGTATTAGAACTATTAAAATGAAAATGTGCCCTCTTCAGATTCTGATGAAGACATTAACTATTAGTCAAACTGTTCAGAAACAGAATTATCAGGATTCAGCCCTAAATGAGACAGATGGAGTGTCTGTCCCTATTGAGAATTCCTTGTTTGATTTAAACAATTAAAGGAACAAGAAAAGCAAAACAAATTCCAAATTCTAACATGTGGCTAAATGGGACAGATGGAGTGTCTGTTCCTATTTAGAATTCCATGTTTGATTTAAACAATTAAAGGATCAAGAAAAGCAAAACAAATTCCAAATTCTAACATGTCAGGCTTTTTCCACTCCATTTTGGGAAAACGCCACACTGGAATTTTGGGAATTTCGCGTCGTGAAAACCCCAATTTTGGGAAAAAAATTAATCGCAACATTGGCTCAATTGAGAAAAATTATCGCATGTAAAAAGTGTTTCTTATATTTCAAAGAAGCCGTTAACTGGTAAATAACGACTATTTTGATAACTTATTATTAAAATTTTACAAAATATTATGAACATGTGTAATAAGTGCAGGTTTTTTAATCTGAATTTGGGGAAAAGGCCTGACCTTTTTTGAGGTGAAAAAAATCGCGCGCAGCGCCGGATTTTAAGGAAAATAAGGAAAGTCTTAAATAATCATTTACATATTTTACAGTTTTTAAAACAAATTCAAGGCAACAAATCATTTAACTATGCAATACTTTCTATTTTCTACACTGGGTCAGGTTAACTCATATATTTTAAGGTTAAAAAAAAAATATAAAAAAAAAAAAAAAAAAATTTGAATTGGGATTTTTTTTTCAATTGGGAAAAAAACTACCTGATTTGCATTGGGAATGGGGCCGAATTTCGGACGCATGGCATAGGGCGGAGAATCCTGCATGTGGCTGTTATTCATTTCATAACAAACCGTGCAGCGATGTCATTGACTTTCAATAAGCAATCTCTTTTAGACAATACTGCCATGAACTCACTCGTGATGAATTGGTTTTAGTAATAAAACTCCACTTGATAACGCTCAGACTTTACGAAACTCCTAAAGACACTTAATTATTATGATTATTATTAAAGGGATCTTTTCACGCTTTGGTAAATTGACAAAATTGAAAAAAGTTGCTTCAGATTCGCAAATTTTCGTTTAAGTTATGATATTTGTGAGGAAACAGTAATACTGAACATTTACCATGGTCTAATATAGCCATTATATGCATCTTTTGACGATTTTAAAACCTAAAAATTATAAAGCGTTGCAACGCGAAACGATTGAATAATTTGGAGAGTTCTGTTTTTGTCGTTAAATTTTGTGAAACTATGAAGATTGCTTATATAACGTATAAAATACGTCAAGTAAGTGTACTCGGCGGAATAGCTCAGTAGGATAAAGCGTTTTTACTTCAGGACTCTGGCAGGACTCCAGGCGTCACTGGTTCGAAACCTGGTCCGGACAATGTTCTTTTCCTTTTTTTAATTTTATTCTTGATTTTTTACTGGAGCTTTTACGATCCAATGTTTACATTTATCGATATAAAGCATTTAATGAATATGTTAAAAAATGCCAAAATCTGTGAAAAGGCACCTTTAATGATGATTATTATTATTAAGTGAAAGATATTTATCTTTTCAATCTTTACAATTGTTTTAAAAACTTAAATATATCTTAGGTTGGACCAAACTACTTCAAGACTGCGAAAAAATGTGAAGTCTTTGGTGTTTGCTGTGAAGGTACAGGTAGGTGTGATTATTAATTTCTAGATCAGTTACATGTCCCATATTGTTCTTAAATATGCAAAAATGTGTTGGTGTGACTGTCATTATTTTAGGTGAAATATGAAATACATATTTCTGTATCAAATAATAATTATAGTCAGTTTGCTCTTATTTTCATTTCTTGTTCTTTTGCAGGAAAACAGGTGTTTTACTTGGCGAATGAGGGTGAATCACCCAGGAGGTGCCAACACTGTTGTTAGCTATGTGCATTACTAGCTTACTCACTATGGCCTAGGGGAGGAAGAGGCAGTTTTCTACTTTGACAACTGCTGAACAAAATAGGAACAACTGTGTACTTTGGTATGCATTGTGGAGTTTTAGTGTTGGTATGAACTTTTACTTATGCATACAATGTTATTGCATGAAAACTTGGTACCATTTTTGCATCTTAAAGGATAAAATTTTGGAAAAAAAAAAAATCACTCCTTATTTAAATATAATTATGTTAAAATAGATTTCATATTAATCAATGGAACATTTGATATTAAAAATGTTTGGGAATGCTTTTTGTTTGGTTAACAAATAAGAAGGGCTTAGAATAGACATAATATTTGTGTTGAAGTTTTATTATTTTTTTTTACAGATTGTGAAAATGTTAATATTCTTTCCATTTTCAATTAGGTTGCACACTCGAATGAGATACTCGATGATGGTGACTGCGGCCACATCAAGTTCTAGCCTGATTGGCATTTTGAATTATGGAAGTCAAAGTGTAGGTATATTCATCAGAAGATAATGATTTACCATCTGATAATGTTAGTATACATATTGCAATGAGCACTGGCAAAATTATTACTTCCCGTATTCATAAGAAATGTTTTTAATACATGGACTTTTTTTCATCATTGTGAAGTGGCGTTTTGCCCCTCATTTTGTGAAAAAATGAGTTGAGAACTGTTATAAATTGTGAAAAAATAGTTTAGTTAAATAGTTAAATTGTGAACATTTGAGTCACCAGCTTATCAAATGTTTGAAAAACTACCAATCTCTAAGAAGGAAATAAAGCTCTGCAATATTTAACCAATGTTCATGCCTCACACTTTTCCAAACTTTGTGATTCAGAGACCATCGAAGCTGTTGCTGAGACTGTATCCACCTCCTCAAGGTCTGGACTTAATGTGCCAAACATGATTGGTGATTTGGAGAAGCCTGTGCACCTATACGATTGGAAAACTTTTCTTGCCCAGTTGTTCATACCCTTGAAGAACATTTGAAAGTACCAACATTTCCTCATTGATGCTGGTAAACCAGGCTTGGTATTTTGTAAAACAAGTGAAAAATCTACAGTTGAAACGCACTGTTTGTTTTACTTTAAAGAGTGCTGACCTCTTACCATCAATGTCTAGCCAGTCTTGCCCAGCCTGAATTAAAGGACCTTGACTCAGTATCGCCTGACAATGGTATCTTTATGAGGAAATAGGGCAGTTTTTTTAATCAGACCTCAGTAGACAAGCTACCTGTCCCAAGCCGAAGTAAACAAAAAAAAACTGTCTGTGCAACTCAAAAAACATGTGCCCTGTCCTATCTTTGTTTGTTTTAAGGTTGAAAATTGTATGATCCTGTTTGTCAAATAACCTTAGATTATTTGTTTTGATTACCAAGTTATATGTTATTGTTTACCATATACACTGTTCATTGGTGAACTTTTCAGCAACAATTACTAGTGGGAAATTTTAATATTAAATTGACCTGTGGCATGGTATTTTCTAAATTGAAACTTATGATGTGATGCTGATAATGTAAAATGTCATGTCTTGAAACATGTTTTATAAAGTTTGTTTTATAAAGTTTGTTTAGCCATATAAATAAACCACTGTCCATGTGTGTTTATTTATTATGACAGGTGGTAATATATAAGTTTTGTTGAAGCTCATCATACCCATGATTGCGAAACCCATTTACATGTGAAATAAGAATGTTGGTTGCTATGGAAACATTATTTTGGCGTTTACTTATTTGTTGATGGAATTAATTCTATTTATATGATTATTTTAACTGATTTATAGAAGGTATCTTTTAATGACTTAAAAATAATACATGTTCATCTTTAATTGTTCTGAATTAGAAGTACATGTTGTTATTATTTGTGTTTATTTATGGCGGTTTACTATGTGGGTTTCGTAAACAAATTGTAGTTAAATTGTTTGGTCAAATAACGTTGTTCTTTTGCATGTTTGATATGTGTGGGAAAGGATTTACTAATAAAATTAGGTGTTTTTGCTGTTCAAAACAGTAAAAATGGATATTTTATCTATTTGTTGCCATGGTAACCATGGTTACCATCAGCAAAATGTCTGTACATTAACATTATTTCCAGCATATATGTATGGCACTATTAAATTACATACATGTATATGATGTTTACGTTGTGCAAAGTCTTAAATGGATTGAAATCAATACACTGTAAAATATGTGGATCTTTTCTAAAAAAAGGACATGTTGCACTTTAACTCAACCTATTTTCTTAGATTCTTTGTGTTACTATGTATTAAATAAACACCATGTGGAAACGTAAATACTTAGTTTTTTTCCTGATATTTAAACAATTTTAATGAAATTAATGTATTTTATGTAAATTCGTTACCATAGCAACCTCTGTATTCAAATGATTGCTTTTGTTCGCACATAAAATGTAAAAATCATGGTCAGTGTAGCTAATGCATTAAATCTATGTGTGAATGCTATACGGTAAATACATGTATACTGTATTTACAAAAGAGTTTGTTGTCAATGTCAATTGATATAGAAAACCATTATTTAGCTATAAGATCGTATAAAGGGTGCATGTGTTCAAGACTCAATATCTCAAAAGCTATTATAGATAGAAACCTAAAATTTTGGATTTGACTTATGCTTGTATTCATCTTTTACAAAATGACAAAAAACGAAATTGTGATTTTTCCTCGTTTGTACTGATTTCTGTAGCCTATGACACACACATATATATATACAATTCACTACGCATGCACAATTTGCATTCCTGGGTTTACCACGTGACGATGTTGATCAATCTACTTGCGTTATTCATAGTTAACTGGTAAGTACCTGTACCCAGTAAAATGTATTTCCGAATTTACTGAAAATATGAAAACTAAACAACTTTTTTTAAGTAATGTAATATAACAGTCGGAATATTTTAATCAATATAAATTAATCATTGTCAAAAATACGGTATTTTAGAACTTTTCCTTTTGTCGTCATTCGTGGTTGACGGTCCCTTTAAATTTGAAACGGATACGAACAATAAGTTTTAGTCAAGAAGTTTTAAAAAAATGTAATGTTCTGTAGCAGATAGTGTATTCGTTATTTAATCTACTCAAGAATGATTCTTTGATTGCATTGGTGAATGCTAGCACATGCACGTGTAATAATATATCCCCCCCCACACACACACACGCTCACACACATACAAATCCGGACTTCCGAATTGATTTAAAAAGATGCATCCCCTAATTAATGAGCATATAATACAGCCGACAGCTATGAGCTGACTAGTTCTTACATGAAATGTATGTCATGAAAACTAAGTCACTCAAAAATGAAAATTATAATGCCACATCCTAAGAGGAACCTAACGATGTTTGGATAACTCGTTCTGGACTTCAAATTATACCCGGATCATAAGGCGCTGAGGCTGCCTTTGATATATGTAATTTCCGTCGAGAGCGTTCCACTGGTTTTTGTAACGTCGTAACCTTAAATGGAGAGCAACGAAAGTGATCCGTTATTGATGAATGTTGGCATGAAGAAGTGACCAGTCCGCTCTGTCTTGCAAATGAATCAGATAATTTATTTATTATAATTTGAATACACAAATATGCCTTGTATGAAACAACAGAATGTTTTAAGTTGCTAGCAATCGTTATTAAAATAAAATTATAGAGTTCTTCAATCCATTTAATATTGGTTTCCATGGGTAACCTTGTGTATTGCTGTGGGCGATGTCATTTTATTTTATTCGAACGTGGCCCTCAAATATAACGATGTGTGGGTGTGTTTGCATTTATGAGAATCAATAAATTTGAATGTGCCCATCGATATCAATCAAAAGTTTCGATAGTAATATACTTTCGAGACTATAAGGTAAACACACAAAAGCGACGCTATTGCAAGATATCTAATAAATGAATATTGTGAAATGTTGTAGAGTAAACTAACAAGCGGGTTTAAGATTATTTGTTAACATATTTTACAGTCTTCTTCCATGGTCGGATTGATTTCGCAGAGCAATAAGCGAGTTCATGTATTGTCTTCAGCAAACATCCATTCTTGAATTGCTTTTCGTGCCAAGACATCCAGAATAGTTGAATGTCTTAGCAATATGTGGGCAAATTCAGACCGCTGGCTTGAAATGTGGACGTTATGAAAATCTAGCGCTATTTCGTAAAGATAAAATACAGGGATTTGATTCTGTAAATAAGATTCTTAACTGCTGTTACAGTCACAAATAGTAGGCCGTGCGTTTTTCATCAGCTTAAATTGAAAGGAAAGTTATAGCGCCATGCGACAATACTGAAGAAGAGCTAGACAGACCCATTTTCAGATTCATTTTTTCCACTTGCAGCAATGTTAGCAAACATTAATATTATATCAACATGTAAAAACAGCTTACTAGCGGAAATATTTTTTTCATGACGTTGTTTGACAGCCGTTTTGTGTTGTTTCTGTTGATATATGAAAACATAACAAAGCGAAAATGATGAAATAAAAAGAAAATCGGGTAATTGTCAAGCAGAGATAAGATTATTTGTTCGGCGCAAAAACCTGAACCACTCGGAAAGGCTCTTGGTTTATGTTTTGTAATATACGCACAATGAATTGTAAACTACACTAACGGAAGAAAACCGATTATACCATTCAGTTCTTTATTTATGGCAAGAAATCAATTGCCAAACAGTGAGACGTAAAACAAAATAATGTACTAGAAAAGACATACAAGAACAAAACAAACACACACTTTTGACCAAAACTTGGGTATACCCTCGAAACGATCTGTGAAAAGCATAAGGGGTTTTAACCTGATTCAAAGAGCACCAAACCTCACACTTTGCCCAGAATTATCAACAAAACATTAAAGTGTATAAAAAACGTAGAAGCATCGACATTGTAATCAAATAGAATAAATTAAACGGTTTCGTTTTTATAACCATTTAACTACTGAATATTTTAAAACAAAACCAGAATACCCGATACGTTTCTTTTTATGAACAATGAAATGAAACCTAGACCAGTCATTAACATCACATCTTTCATTTTAAATGCTTAAGTACATTGCATAGTTTTATTTTCAGACAATAATCGTGATATTCAGGAAAAGCCGCAATATTTTTTTAGGCGCAAATGCCATAGCTTAGTTATGTACGAGATCTTAAGCCTCACGTAATATACTGTTATGAAATCAACCCAAACCTTATAGTATCAATGTTGTCATATACATGTACATGTATATTCATACAGTTAACACTTGTAATCATTTCAGCTTTAAAGAGGAGAAAAAAGGTCACAGTGAATAAATCCAATTGATTAATTCTGTGTTGCCTCCTTTTACTGGAGATATATATTTAATCTACAAATGTTTTTGAAATAGATGGTGATCGTCATGCAGGATGCAAAGGGGGAATTTAGCATGCATACAATACTTTCGTATCCAACGATTGCATTAGAGTTAATCGTCGATAATTCTGCTAGAGTTATGAGTATCAATAATCGATCAAATGGTCTGATCTAGAACAATCAGCTTAAAGACAGATGGATTTGGTCTGCAAAAGCGCATTGTGCCATATTGGCACTGTCGAAGATACACTCTTTTTGTTTGGAAATTACGCTGTCAATTCAAATGAATTCCCTGGTGGTTGCCAAGTAATAATTTCGAGAGACATATTTTTTTTATTCTAACAAAAAGCCTTATAGGCTCGGGAAATGCTGACTTGTGTGAATACGGAGTTTACTTTCGTGTCCCACAACGAGATACCAATTTGACTTGGATAACTGGGTTAAATTCTAATAAAACATCGAAACATTATGCTAATTTCGGCAATTTTCGAAGCAAATATATGACTGGTTCCGACTAAAGCTCTATCATATTTCTGCCGCTTATGTTTTAACTTTTATGATTTTAATTATTTTTATTGTAATTTATTTTATATGTTTGATCTTTAAAAAGTTCAAATATGTTAAAAAAGACATACGGTTCATTTAGAATACAAATTCTGGGCATGTTGTTCTAATAAAAGTGTGGAATTTGTTTGTATGATTGAAGCTCAGGTCGGGAATGAGCGGCAGAAAAAAATATATAATGTTAACACTGGTGTTCGAGAAGGACCTAATATAAGCATTCGATAAGAGAAATAATGGGGCGATTAATAAAATGTAATTGCGGGAAGAAATTTGCTAGATAGCATCTGATACGAGGCTAGGAACAATCAAATATCTTGAGATAAGTTTCGAAGAGACCTCCTTCCAACGAAATATTCCATAAATCCGATATACGTGTCTCTGATAAGCCTGTGCGAGTTGCAAATGCATAAAGCGGAATATTCCATGAAAGATGTAGCTTGTTTATCCAAAAAGGTTCGCTTCCAAGAATATCCTTCACAGATCGCCACAATGGAGGTAATACAATATAAGATATAAAACCCGATTAATCGAAAGTGGAAAGATACGATTAAATTGCCTCTTTATATTAATTAGGTAATATTTTTAAGTCGAACACTTTATCAAAATAAAACGCAATCGTGGAAGGCATGTTCATTTTTTATGCCCCCGAAGGAGGGCATATAGTGACTGCACTGTTCATATGTCTGTCCGTCAGTCTGCACGTCTGTTTTTCCGTCACACTTTGCGTTTAGGTTTCGAAAAATGCTCATAACTTCTATGTCGATTCAGATGTAAACTTCATATTTGGTATGCATGTGTATATGGACATGGCCTTTCCATACGCACTCAAATTTTGACCCCTTTGACCTTGACCTTGCACTTATGATCCGCGTTTAGGTTTCGAAATCTGCGTTTAGGTTTCGTTTACCACTTTGACCTTTACCTTAGGGTCCGCGTTTAGGTTTCGAAATATGCGTATAACTTCTATCAAAGCGTTTTTCGGGGGTATATGTCATCCTATGGAGACAGCTCTTGTTTAGATGTTAGATGGTTTTGGATATATTCTCAAAGTATAAAAAGTCGAGATTTTTATGTGTGATTTTTTTTTTATTGTTGGTAAACGATTTAGCAATCATTTTCTACGAAGTGATAACTATTTATTTAAATCAATATGCCTGCCGTTCATTCGCGTTAAACTTCCTGTGCCAATACAAGTTCACATTAACAATTTGACAGAAAATCCACGTACAATAGGAATCGGATGGCGATTCCATTGCGACCACTTCAAATTAATGATTAAGTGTCCTACAACGGCTATAACAATAATATAACACAATTAAGGCAGCAGGCCATATTTCACTTTTCGGGATTTGGGAATTCAATGTTGTTGCGGCACTTTGAACGATAAATATTCAACAATATTAGCTTGATATCAGAGTCTTTAATGTGAAAATTAGTTTCTCTATTATTTCCAGCTGCGAATGTGGGTCTCATGACATATGCGGCCAGCGTAACTAGACGCAAGCCTGCTCAAGCCTGTCTGCTATAAAGTCACTCAAGGTTTTGTTATTTTAATATCGGACATGTTAGCACCTCATCAGACTGCACGAATGCGTATTGCATAAGAAACCTTTTTCCGCACGAGGTGGCTCATTTCATGAAATGCGACGCCGATGCTGTTGAGCTGTGTGAAATAAAAGCATCCACGCGTTTTCTGTTAGCACTATTAAATTTCACTGACGTGATCAGTTATTTTAAAATATACTGCCCTTAAGGTCCAAACTGGAACGAGTTATACTTAAAATTAAAAGATTATTATTTTGATTTTTATGTTTGGAGATTTTCCTAAAACAATATACTATCAGTATCCGTGTCCGTATGTTCCCAAAGACGATTATTTGATAGCGTTGGCGATAACTAGAAGAACGGGCACATATAATATAGTACAACCCTGACCCTTTGAAATGCCCTAGTTTCATATGAAATGAATTTCATAAAAAAGAACTCATTCCAGAAAGCAATTTATTTTGTCACGACCCAGGATTCCCATACAGCTGGTTGTATAACTCGTTCTGGACTTCAAATAATTTCAGGATGTCAAGACGTGAGGCTGCCTTAAATTTGGAGACATTTATGTATGCAATTTTTGTAGAGAGCTATTCACTGGTTTGCAACGCCCAATCTTAATAATATAGGTAATTCGCTATCAACGAATACAGGCATGAAGAAGCGGTCAGTCTGCTCTGTAAAATCGTTATTCATTGAAAATAAACATGAATATGACCCGCGTTGGTATAACTTTAAGATTGAACATCATAAACTGAATCAGGTACAACACTTAACCCATTTATGCCTAGTGGACTCTCCCATCCTTTTAATTTGGATAAATTTATTTCCAAAATTAGGGATGTCTAGAATATTTATTTCTATATTTATTATAATATTTCTTACAGAAATCCTTTCAGCAAACATCGCAGACCCTGATGAGACACCGCATCATGCGGCGTCTCATCTGGTTCTACGCTGTTTTCCAATGCCTTTTTTTCTAGACGCAAGGCATAAATGGTTAAAAGTCCTTATTTTAGAGCTCTTCAATCAATTCGATACATGTTTAAATGCACATGATCAATTGTTCTGTACGTTTAGTTAATTGTATGAGAAGTTACGTGTCCTCTTAATATTTCATATTCGGGTATGTAACCTGTTTATGGAAACATTTCGAGAAAAGGAACGTGTCGTTCATCGAAATTGAAATAAAATTTCTACCACATAAGGTGAACACACCGCCAGTGCGGAGTAAATCAAGACAACCAATAAATTAGTATTAATAAGCATGTTCTACATCGGGCAGGTAGGCGACAAGCGGATTTATCATTATTTGCGAACATATTTGATAGTTTGTCTTCCATGGTGGGATTGATCCCTTAGTGCAATTAACGTTTTCAGGAATTGTTTGGAAGTCTTTACCGTGCATTCATTCAAGAATTCCTGTACGCCCCGGGACATCGTGGCTTTGCATAAAGTGTTCATATCAAGGCAAATGGTGACCGCGGGAATCTTATGTTGACGATATGAAACCCTGAAGCTATTTCGTTAGGAGAAAATACAGGACTTTGATTCTGTAAATGCGATCCAGAATACAATATTCCATCAGCGTAAATTGAGAAGGAAGTTTTAGCACCATGTGACATCCTGGACAAAAGTTTGACAGTCCCATTTGCAAATTACTTTTTTCACTTTCAGTAGTAATTCGCTGTAGGGAGAAACATTATACGAATATGTGTCATCAAATAGAACCAGATTTTATTTGTGAGCGATGTGCATTTTTAAGATTGGAATAAGAATCAATAATGTCTGTGAACCTACTAACACAACCATTGAAATGAAACAATGAGGACAAATAAAATTCCGCTAGTCTGATCTTACAAAATATGATGTTTGCACATATGACAGCAATGTAATAATTTGAAATGGGCTTAATGCATGCGCGTCAAGTCTCCACCTAGAATTGAGTTTCGTTTAAAAGTTGCTTCCTTCAAACGAAAATTTCCATAAAAGCGGTAGGCGTCATCCCTGAGTAGCCTGTGCACACTGAGTAGACTAATCTTGGACGATAATTTACACACTTGAATCGAGCCCATTTTCCACAGAGAATGTCTTTTTGCATCGTTGTGTACGCACTTATGAATACAACACATTTTAACTATCAAATTGTTTCGCCTTAAGACGGAAAGTAAATTACCTAAATGCAGATATACATTGTGGAGGTATTTATATGTGTATTTTGTGGGTGTGTCAACTGTTTATGTTGTTTTTTGGGAAATAAGATATGTTTAAAATAAACTTGAAACAAACTGTGTATTACTCAATAACATGCATAAAGGATTAAAGGGGTTTAATGAACGTTTAAGTACATAAATGTATCTGGGCCGTGCTCTTTGAAAAGGGGGTTTAATGAATGTACATAAATTGCGCTAATCAGGGACGACACTTTCCGATTTTATGATGTTTTTCTTTTAAAGGACGCATATTTTTATAATTTATAAATTACAAATTATAGAGACATTTTATTTAGAGATAATTTTTATTTCTCTGTAAACGAATTCAAGTAAATTAGCTATGAATACATGTACACGTGTGGAAGTATACCGTTTAATTATGCACAATTTTGGTATTAATTAAGTAAAGAGTAGTAGTGATAACGTGATACAAAAATCCGACAAAACACGCTTTAAACAGCTTATAATCAACTCAAATATAAAGGACACGTGAGCGATTCTCAACAAGGTATTAGTGTCCTCGTTGACGTTTTTCATTTTATTGTAGTCGCAGTAATTGGCTTGAGAATTTCGTCTAAAGAGGCATAGATTTTGTCGCACAATACGCACGGACTCGGACACAAACAAAAACACATCACATATAAACAGTATATTAAAATATATACATTCATTCAAATATGTTTTACAGATACGGTGTTTTTATTGATGCTAGTCAAATCTTCTTCTCATATTTTACACATATAAACCCTTTGTGAGATAAATATTTATGGGATTTTTCGACCAGCACTTGAATCTTTAAAACTTGCTCAAATTACAAGGCCAAATAATTTGGATTTGGTGGATATGCAGAAGTATTTAAAACAGTGGTAAAAACAACTTAAGCGTCTTTATAATTTTTATAAAAACGTATTGGAAAATAAATAAATTAATGTTCTTCATTGAATTATGATATACCAGCTACTTTTATAATGGTAGGAAAACAAGACTGATTAGCGGTAAAAGTTCCTTTATTAACGATCATAAACACATAAGGTCATACATATAGGATCTGGCACAAGTTGTCATATCATACCATATTTTATTAAACGAATTCAGGAATTTTGTTAGATCGTTTTTATCACATGCTTTGAAATGAGCAAATTAAATAAATATTTACGCAAACATAATGATAAATTCCGAATGTTGTTTACATTTCGTGACGTCATTTCAGCAAAATAACAAAATGCGATTGGTCAATAAACGAAAACTAAGCCAATGAAAACGCTTAAATATATTGTATAACACATGTATAGTATAAAAAAATGTAATGGTAGTATTTCATGGGAAACAGGGTATGGCATGTGATAAATATGTAAACGTTTGAGCGAACCCGCCAAGCACATAAAAGAAATGAAAACACAACGACTTTAGCCTATATATTCCAAAGTGGCAAAATATACAAAGGGCCATATTTCTGTCGAAACTCGTCCCAGCCAAAATTACTCCATTACGATCATCTTCACGTTAAGGTTTCTTAACTGTGAAAGTTTTTAAAAGCGAGATTCACCTAATATTTTAAGAGGAGTGAAAATGCAAAATATTGGAACTGCATATTATTAAATGAAAAAACAGAACAAGTGCCATAATTCTGCCGAATCGCGTAATAGCCACAATTTCATTAAATTGAAAACATTAGCTTCGTGACGCACACACGAACCTATTGGGGAATAAAAAGTCTTTAAGTATTTAATAGTTAATTAAGTAAAATAAGTGGATTACATAAGCCTCGGTTAAAAATACTGAGTTATATTAATTTTAAATCATTTAGTAGACAAGTTACGTCGGTTAATAACGAATCGTAGGCAAACAGGTACGTACTCCAATATACGACTCCCTACGTGGATACTCTACTTGTTCTGAAAGTAATGACTCGTTGCATATGCTGGACATATTTTTAGGACCTAGACACATCAAACAAATATTCATAAACTGTTTATGTTTGCCAATAGATTTATGTTACATTGTGTAAATCTAATCAACCATATTTATTAAATAAACTTCCTGGAACAAAGCTCTTGTGAGCCCGCAACCCATGTGGGACAACTAAAGTTATTATTGCAAAAAATAGATGAGTCTTGACTGACTTTTATTAATATTGAGTTAGGAATAGAGGACCAGAGACATAATATGTTACAGAACCGTAGGCATACGTGTAGTTAAAGAGTCAGATCTAATAAATATCCAAAAGAACAAAAGCAATCCCGAGTAGTATAGGTTTGGAACAATTAAACGCAGCTTAAAAATTACTCGTAGACCTGCATACAAGAATGCATAAACCGCGTCATGCGAAATCGGGTCTTATGCCATATGTGGCCAGCGTTGTTCAAGACCATCCTGCGCAACTCATTTTCGCAGACCGCGCAACATATGCCATTACATAATTATTAAACAAGTTATTACAAAAATATACTTTCAAGAGATGGGCACTTTACAAATCAGTCAATACAGTTTAGAAATTACTGATCGACCTACTAATTGGAAACTTAAAAGCCTAAGATCTATGGACAATATGCATTTTTGATAAGCAACAGGTAGTGTACATTTGAAAACAAAATACCGGGGTCTTCAAAGAAATATAAATATTTGACCATCAATGTCCCTTATACATTTCAATCGATCAAAGCATAAAGAAAAACAAAACAAAACAGACACAACAATGATGTGTTTTTCTGTCTAAAGCAAGAAATATTTTGACATTTAATGGACGGACGATAAGTCATATTTCAACGGTACGACATCGGGAGACGTGAATTTTCTGTTTTAAAGAAAAGTTTCTATGTAATCTTGTCTTTGTAATCATCAACGCAGAAATGAACTTGGGCTTAAAATCTAACTTTCTAAGACATAAAACAGTCTTTTTTTATGATCAGATTTTTTATTTTACGGCAATTTCAGATGGGGAAAATAATAGCGGAGTAATTACTGGACGTGTTAGAAAGGTGGCAAAC
>NC_068370.1:1937444-2004944 GCF_020536995.1 Dreissena polymorpha | reverse complement strand
ACAATGGATGCCGAAAAAAATGAAGTAATCAATGAAATTCGGATACTTAAACAAACCGAGCACCCAATGGCGACAGTGCGGGACGATTACTCCCGACAACGCGATGGTAAGTACCATCTGTACAAGTAGTTGGTTTTGTGTTTAAATAAGTTAATGTTTTCGTAGCAGTATATTCTAAGGAAAGTAATGATGTGTGTATTTTGTAAGAATTATTTGTGTCCTCTCATGTTTCTCGCAACTTTTAATTGTATTATTTCAACAAATCTATTACCTTTAATCTTTTAAAATATGCAAAAGCTCAGATGATTCGAGTTGTCAGTAGATGTTCTTTGACTGCTTTATAAAATACTTAATTAAAGTGCGTTATGTGCAAACAAATATTTTTTTATTGTAGAGTTTCGTGAACAATTAATAGGGTTCTACAGGACGACGAAGATAACTGTGTCGGTATCACCTCTATTTGAGGGTCGTGATAAACCAATCTGGAATATCTTTGTGCAACCGATATTGAATTATATCACAATAGAGAAAGATGGATACAGAAAGAAAGCGGGCAACGCGGTACAGCAGTATAAAGACGTATTTTACAGTCATGGCAATCTCAATCGACGCGTGTTTGTTCAAGGAGAGCCCGGAATGGGCAAATCGACATTCCTTACAAAACTTGCTCTTGATTGGTGCGAAGCGGTGTCTATGCACAACCCCGAGCACAAAGCTTCATTTAGTGACGTCGCTACACTGAATGAATTCCAGTTCCTTTTTCACATTTCGCTGAGAGATGCCTATGGTCAGCGTGAGGTGATAGAGATGATCAAAACACAAATTATCGACCTGATTTACATGGGGAATAAACGGAAAAAGACTTTTAAACTGTTAAACCAAATCCTGGAACGAGAGACATGCATCGTATCTATGGACGGGCTGAATGAATGGGCTGATCCTTTGAACAAATACACGGTACCTGTATTGGCCAATTGTTATGCTAAGTGCGTATCGTTAATTTCGTCACGGCCATGGAGAATGGCAGATGAGCGAATTAAAGATTCAGAAATTGACAGACTACTTGAAATACAAGGGATAACTGATCCAGACAAGCTCACAAAGCAAATTATAAACAGTCTCCATTCTGCCGATCAAACGACATATACTAAATTTATTGAATACGTCAAAGCGCGTCATTTGAAGCCTTTTCTTACGTCACCATGGCTACAGACATTGTTAATAAGTTTGTGGATGAACAATAAAGACTGGAATGGTTCATTGTGCGAAATTAATTGTATTCTACTGGACCTACTTTTTAAGAAGGCAAATGCAAAAGAAGGTTATTTTAGAAAAGGTACTACTTTTACGTGTTTATCGAATACGAGCTATATTGAACCACAGAACGAGATTTTAAAAGCCCTTGCTAACGCTGCATTTCGTTTCACGTTTTCTTCAGAAAAATCTTTGGTGTTTTCAAAATTTGAATTACGGAATTATATGTCCGAAGATCAATTGAAATTCTGCCTCGACGCTGGCCTGTTGACGGTACTTTGTAATTCCACAGTATCTCTTGGTAGTCAACTAATGTCTTTTCCACATGAGACGGTCCAAGAATTCCTAGCTGCATTACATGTAGCAAATTCAAAGATGGGTGAAATAGAAAGTTTACTTATAGAGCATATGTACAATGTGTTAGAAATGAGCCAGATCATAATTTATCTGTGCGGGCTTGATTGTGGCATAGCGAATGCACTGATAAACCGTCTTACTGACGGCGACTTCTTCAACGACATGAACCATGCGTTCAGCACTTACATAGCGCATTTTGAAAATATAAAATTGGAAGCATTTAATACTGATTATAAAGCAATAGGAAACATTCAAAAATCTAAAGATCGGTGGGACAACGATTCTCGTATCTTAGCTGTTTCATTCTTATTTCAGCGCATGATGATAGCTGGTTTCATTGAGGCTAAAGCTAGCGGTCAGATGGATATTTGTTTGAAGTGCAGAGACTTTACATTCAACACATATTTGAACGAGTCCGAATCAAACGCATTATGTTCCCTGTTAATGTTCAACAAATCCGATGTCAGGACTCTTATTTTAGAAAGTGATATACTGCAAAAAAGCGAACTACTGACAGTCCTTCAACAGTCGAGTCATTGTCTTCAACGTGTAAAGGCAAAAGTTGTTCCGGCAATACATAGAGCATTCAATAATTTAAAGCTGCAAGAGCTGCATTTGATCGGAAGACTTAACGTACCATCTGTATTTGATATGCTTACATCAATGTCTAATTTAAGGTACTTATTCATAGAAGATTCAACTTGCAACGAAGAAATTCCTATCCCTGCCACATTAAAATACTTCGATTTGAAGAACATTACATGTTCAGATGTGTTCCTACAAAAGTTACTAGTGCAATTATCTTTACTAAAACAGTTTAAAGCGGTACAGTTCGAAATGTGTAATATGAATGTATCGGACTGCAAAAGATCCATTTTCCAATCAGACCCATTGCCAATTGACATGTCGCATTTCTATGTGACCATTAAACAGAGCAGTATTGACATGTATAGTTTGCTACGATGTACACCTATCGTTAACATGCGCCTTCTGACGGCTGTTGATGCTGCATTAGCATCAGATATTTTACTCGTACACAGTAATCTAGAAAATCTGAATTTATATGGGACATATACGGGTCTTTGCGATCTCCATCTGCCTGCATCGTTACACTGTGTCAGTCTTCAGACAGGCGAATGTTCCTCTGAGTGGCTGTGCAGCTTGTTAATCAAGCTTTCTGAATTAGATCATCATGTAGAGTGTGAGCTATGTAACTTTGTGGTGCAATCACGTGGAGAAGATTGCGGCACTGATTCAACTATACATGTATCTGACGTGCGATCTAAACTGTTGTCATGTGACATGTCTAATATCGAGATATTAGTAAAAAATGGCATTGAGGAACTATTTGAAATATTCCGTGACACAAGTATAGGGATATTGGACCTGATAAACGATGATTGTGTTTCACATACATCAGACATTCTACCCACACTCAGTAAATTAAAAGAGCTTTATTTATGGGGAACCTATACGGGGCATTGTGCTCTTCAGCTGCCTGCTTCGTTAAAATGCATCATGCTTTTGATATGCAAATGTTCCTCTGAGTGGCTGTGCAGCTTATTGATAAAGCTTTCCGAACTAGATTATCCTGTAGACATTGTGCTGTTGGACATTGTAGTTCAATCAGATGGAGTTGATTGTGACGCTCATTCAAATATACGTGCATCTGACTTGCGATCTAAACTTGTGTCACGTGACATGTCCAATATCCTGATTTGTGTAGGGAACGGCAGCAAGGAGCTGTGTGAAATATTTCGTGACACAAGTATACGGGTTGTACACATCTGAGTGCCTCTGCTGTTTGTTGATCAAGCGTTTTGTATACGAAGAGTGTCCTTTGTGACTTGGTAGAGTAATAAAGTGGAAACAAATGTGCCATTGATTCAAACTGTTTTGTTTGCCTTCATGTGACAGCGACTTTTGTTGTATATTTCCTTACAAGATACTAACTACTCCGTAGTTTATGATTGCATTTCACAATTATTAGACATTCCTCTCAAACTCGGTAAAAAAATGCGTGTGTTGTGTGGGACGTGTAATAGTTTGTATTAACTGTTTTTTTAATTAATATTATAATAATTAAAATTGCACATTTGCGAAAATAAACAATAAAGCCTTATTCGGAGCGTGAAATATATTGATTACGCATTGCTATTATTAAGAAACACAATAACGATTAGATTTTGTTCCTGTGGAAGATTTATCAAAGATTCCTATGAATGCTTAAACATTATACTGGTTTTAGAAGCACAGGAAATCTTTTACTTTTCCAAAGGTACTCAATTGTTATCCATTAATCTGTATGTTTGTATTCATTTTTAGAATGATATGTTATAAATTGCTGTAGTGTTTAAGTGTCATCAATGAACTGAATCGAGCATTAATAATAATCGTACAACAGACGCTTGACGCGTTTTATTTTATGTACACTATCTCTTTACAACATGAAAATGTATTCCTATATAAGAAGTATATGTGTGCGTGCATTTGTGTTGACGCAATGTAATTATGTATTGTAATGATACTGTGGCTTAGACACTGTGTATTTGTTTTAAAATATGCTTGCGGCCCTATAGAATTGCAATATTTTAAAGGTAAAAGAAAATATCATGTACAATGTATTGTTTTAAGGTTTCGAACAGCAACATTTGCGATCGCCGACATTAATAAACACTTTGATCATTTTTATATGAGAAATAATACTTGTACGCAATAGTTTGTTTAGTTCAGATGCGTAGAACCAAATCTCTCGTGATTTGCACTTTTGATTTTATCCCTACACATCTAAACTTCCGGCCGGATATTATTTGACAACAAATTATGACAAACATGAACCGGTATTATTTCGATTTTAACACGGTTTTATGCTTTGTGGCATTATAACAAACACCACAATTGATTTTTTCGTAGGACAATTTTAGTGTCATTCTGTGAATAGCAGTGCTATTGTAATTATGAACATCGGATAATTTGAGAAACGCGAACTTGTTAAGTCTTACAAGCTTGACACGTTTAAACTTTCCAGTTAGTAAATAAATAAGATTGTTTGTTTTAAACGTATTTCGTGATCGTTAACTAATTGCTTATCATGTGTTAAAAACAACCCATGTATACTATTTCGCGATCGGTATTTGTTGTGTTTTTTTCAACGTGGTAAGTTAAAGTTATTGCTAGTGTCTTTTTGTTTGGTTATTATTAAATGGTCCATTAAGTCCGTTTCATTCTTGCATTCGTCTGTATAGATTAGCCATTTTCGTTAACTCTTCGCGCCATTTTTCGAAATGCATTCATCCAAATGGAAACGTATGGCGAGAAAGCAGAGACAGTGTATGGGACAGACACTGTATAGTATTGAAACTTTGTGATGTTAGTACAACAGTGGATTATACAACTATGACATTGATTTTTTATTTTCTTAATAGTATATGCGTTAAAGTAAAGTGTCATAAGTTAGTGGGTTCATGATTATCTGTTATAGTGCCTTTTTGAAATAATTTATTTAAAAAAATACTGTTTAATATGTTTCTTTGTAATTTGTGTTATTTATAATGAGATCAACATTTATATAATATTACTTAATATTTATTGATTCGCACGAATAGTGTTTGCCTCTCAGTGTAAAACAACGCATGTGCGTGCATTATGTTCAGATTATTTTCTCATATTGTAGTATATTTAAGATGAATTTATGTAGAAAACAGTTTGTGGACATATTTGGAGTTTTGCATGTAATAAAATAAATCTTAATATATGTTAACTTTTAACAATTAATTGAAAAAGTACAACAATAACTAATTATAATACGATGAGTACAATCAATTATTGTGAATCACGAAAGAGGTAAAATACGTTTTCTTTTCAATATATAACGATTGTTCCTGTTTGATCGGATTATCGTTAAAACCGGATCTTGTTTCGAAACGTTTTTTGATGTTTATTGAGTTGTTGACGTTATATTGTGGACTGTGTTATGTGAAAATGGCCTTATGCCATATGCAACCAGCGTAGCTTCAAACCAGCGTGTCCATCCGCGCATTTTGGTCAAGAGCTAAGCTGGCCTCTATAAAGACGCGCAATGTGTCGTGGTCTCATAAGCGGACCGGGTAGTTTCTGACCAGACTTTCGCAGGTTCGCAGGCTGATCTGAGGCTACGCTTGCCACATAACGCTTCAGACCATTGTTTGCATGTCGCGGTTTTTGTGTTCATTTGTTGTTTCGATAGACATACTTCTACAAAAATAATGGAAACTCGCCAGAATATGTTTAAAAATATTGGTTAAAATAAATAAGAAATAATGTGTGTTACTCGATATTGGCGTATGTTTGTTATAATTCTGTTTGATAACGACACTGTTTTATTTATAAAAACAAGTACGTTTGTTATTGAATCCAATTATTAGGCGCGAAACTAATACGCATGTAAAAATATGAGACTTCATTTCTTAAATAAAACCATCACATAAATCTCTCCTGTTGCAGCGCAGGCGCAAAAGCCAGGTTTTTATCGCATTGCGACTAATCACGGAATGTTTATATCAAAACTTTAAATTTTCAATCAGCAAGAGTGCATTGCGCCTGCATTGTTAAAGACATGATTTAAAGGCCACAAGTTGCAGGTCTTTGTGTTAATACACTGAGCAGCAATCATACATGAAATGCCCGACTGCATATATATATATATATATATATATATATATATATATATATATATATATATATATATATATATATATATATATATATATATATATATATATGTACATAATAGATTAGCAGTCTGCACAGGCTAATCAGGGATGACACTTTCCGCCTAAACTTGATTTTCGGTAAGGAGGGACTCCCTTGAAACTAAAAATACCATAAAAGCGGAAAGTGTCGTCCCTGATCATGCTGATTAGCCTGTGCGGACTTCTTTTTTTTTATTCTGTGCAATATAAATATACTGATAAATGGTTTCATGTGCAACAGCATTACAATGAGCAATTACTTATATACACATTTAGCATATACATACCTAGTGTATACTGATACTTAATAACTTAAATACAGTCAACTCTCCAATAGGGGGTCACGCCATTAGGGGGTCAGTATCGTGTATTTCATGAAAAAGTATTATCAAAAAAAAATGTTGAATAGTGTGTCCCTTGGATAAATGAACAATTTTACAAATTTTTGAAAAGATGCTCCAACTTTTGATCTGACAGGGGAGATAATGCTGTAAACAGTGATCCTTTATTGGCGATAGTGAGTGATTTTGTGTACATCATTTTATTATTGGTAATGTTTATTTATTTTCAATGAAAACTTTTTTAATCTGAAATATGGTTAAATGACAGCTTTATAAACTGTTTATTTAATAGTTTTTGTGATCATATAATATTTTTTCATTGTCTTACTTTCATTGGTCATTTTTGCAAAAAATCAGCAGTGTACTGCGGCAAAATAATAATACAAAAACACGATATAATAGCATTTATTTTTACGTTTTGTCATATATACACAAAAGCCAAAAGGACAAAATTCTAATGGAAATATTTAACATTTTTTGGCATGTGATTCTCTATTGGCAAGTTGATAGTATAGATTAACAAGAAACCGTCGGAGACGTGTGATGCTCCCCCAAAGGTTTTTTTGTCACAATATTGCACTATATATTCAGATAAAAGGAAACGTCTTGAGGGGCATAACTTTGTACAAAATAAAACGATGGATGGTTTAGCAACTTAAAAATTTCAAAGGGCCATAACTCTCTAAATAAATCATCTAACCAGAACCCACAAATAACATCCGCATCTCCTCAAGGTAGTTAAGCTTCCCATAAAGCTTCATTGAAGTCCAGTCAGTAGTTGGGCGGACAAGAATTGCACTATATGTACAGTTTTTAGAAAATTTCAAATGGCCATCACAGGCATAATAAAATGAAGTGGACAGATGTTCACTCGTCTGTCGATGTTTTAGTAGTTCTGGCGCGCGAGCTCGTGAAACTTTTTTTTTTTAGATCAGAGTTTATTTTCAGGTCCTACCGGCCCCTTCATGAGGTCTTTATGGTCCGACCTGCCCCTGTGACCTTTCAGGGGAAAAAGATTAATTTTGAGCCAAAGTAGGTCAAATTTACCCCGGCTTCCCGGGTATTCGCCAAAGATATAATTTAGATCCAAATATACCAGTACACGGTGGCCAATGAGACCTTAATGTGCACTGGTAGATGACAATTCAAAGACAAATTCTTGTCTGTACGCAGCTCCACCAAAGGAGTGCAAGCAAGCAGCTCTGCCTTTATGGCCCCTCTCGCTGTCACCGGCCGTCGTCTTCATCCCCGAGACAGTTTCCCCAGTGCGTTGAGCGTACTGAGTACCGCTGTCCCGGGGTCCCTCTATAAGGCCACCCCCTCGAAGTTCCAGGCACGCTTCATTACCTCTGCAGGAACGAAGCCTGTTCTGGTCCGCCCCGTATTTCCTCCACACTGGTGGTCTTGCTGTCCCACTATACCCGTCCCTCTACAGACGGGACCTCTGGCAGGTCTGGGTCAGCGAGCTCTCGACGATAGACAGCGGGTGACAAGTCCGCTGCATCTTGGAGAAGACAGCAATCCTAGCAGTGCGGAAGACGTCCGGCTCGAGGGTGACGGAATCTGCTGGATTTGCTGAGCCATCCGCAGAAGATCAATGACCACAGTCAATCTTCTGCAGGCGGCTCCTGGCCTCGGTCGCGACGAGCACGCTCCAGCTGCTGACCGAGGCTCGTGAAACAATACCATACATTACACAAAAGACGTAACCACACAAAAAGGTTACATACAACTATATTACTATTATGATGGGAAATCCACCCTGTCACAGCAGTAATACATAATATGAACAACTAGCTTAAATATAAATATTGTTTGCATAGAAACAAATAAAAATGCAATTGCAACACTATAAACATTGTTTATTTCTAGTATCCTGGATTAATTGCACTTTATAGCTTGTGTGAAGACTGGACTATGTTTATCGGAAAAAGCTGTCGTAATATAAATGTGGACCGTTGAAAACACTGCATTGATTGCAACAATATGTCATTAAGAAGCTCACACAAATCAGCATTATGATAAATTGTATTCTTCTGAAAGAAGAAACTGGTGTTAATGGCGACTTCAAAACACCATAAGTTAAACTAAGTTAACTTGCCATGTGGCATAACATTGCCACCTTTGTTTTTCTCAACCGCGCCTGGCAGGGATTTTATTGTTTTTATAATCTCCATTTTTTTTTCTATTTCGAGGCACTCTATTTTTCGCTCCAATGCACATTGTCTACTTAGCGTATTCGCACAAATGTTGCAGACATTTCCAGTTGCCCTGCGTTAATTTGTTTAAGAATATTTCCATAGTCATTTAAAGATGTGTTGGATGAATGATTTCTGTAATTTTTCCCTTTTATAATGCCCATATAAAGCAGCTGGACCTGACACCATCCCGACATTCATTCGCAAAACAGCTGCATAATAAACTCGCCCCAGTAATAACAAAAATCTTAATGAAATCACTCAACACCGGCACAGTACCTGAAGACTGGAGGAATGCCAACATCATCCCTATCTTTAAGAAAGGCGATAAACATCAAGCAAACAACTATCGGCCAGTCTCCCTAACATCTGTGACCTGCAAGATCCTTGAGCTATTGTACACAGTAGCATCATGAACCACTTCCAGAACAACAACATCCTTTGCGACAACCAGCATGGCTTCAAAAAGCAACTGTCATGCGAAACCAAGCTAATCACCACGCTACATGGAATAACCAGCAAGATTCGAACTGGAAAACGACAAGTAGATGTCATCCTACTGGACTTTTCGAAAGCATTCGACAAGGTGCAACACGAGCGACTACTACACAAACTCCATTTCTATGGAGTGAGAAACAGCACTCTTAGCTGGATCAGAGACTTCCTCAGCTACCGGAAGTAGCAGGTTCTCATGGATGGTACCACGTCCTCACAAGCAGACGTCCTGTCTGGGGTCCCTCAGGGTACAGTCCTCAAACCCATATTGTTCCTCGCATTTATTAATGACATGCCAGAGGTAACAACTTCAGAGACACGTCTGTTTGCAGATGATGGACTCCTCTACTGAGAAATCAAGACAGAGGCTGATTCAGTTGAGTTACAGAGGGACATGGACGCCCTTGGAGAGTGGGAGACAAGATGGCAGATGCACTTTAATCCCGAGAAATGCCACGTCTTACATATGTGTACCAACAAGCGGTTCTGCAGAAAACATCTGTACAACCTTCATGGACACATTCTTGAGGACGTTGACAATGCTAAGTACCTGGGAGTGAAACTTACCGAAGACCTCTCATGGAAACAGCATGTTGACAACACTGCAGCCAAGGCCTCAAAGACACTCGGATTCCTGAGGAATCAACTGCACCAACAAAGCTAGAGAACGAACTTACCACTCTCTTGTTGTACCATCTCTCAATTATGCAGCAGCCGCATGGGACCCTTACCAGTCCAGAGACATAAACCAGCTGGAACAAGCCTAGAGAAGAGTTGCTAGATATGTTCACAACAACCACTGGGACAGATCACCAGCCAGGCTGTGTGTCACATATGCTCAAGGATCTTGGATGGCGGCCACTACAGGAGATGAGACAAGACCATCGACTGATCCTCCTTTGCAAGATACAACATCACCTTGTAGATGTAGATCTCGGACCTATCTTATCACGGAGCGACACAAGAACAAGAGGAAAATCAAGATTGAAGCAGGCAACCCCATAATCTACTGTCTATAATAACTCGTTCTACCCCAGAACAATAAGCCAGTGGAAACATCTGCCGATCCTTGTCACTGACTCCACCTGTCTAGAAGGGTTTAAGACTGCTCTGGCCCAGCTCAGAGCCTCACCCTCTAGGACAGCGTAACCAGCCAAAGCCTGTACATAGTTTTAATGCTCACATATCCTTTAGATTTTAAATTGTTAGACCCCAGTGGCTGTCTCATCCCTCAGTTAGGTCAACCGTACAGTCTATCAAGACTCCTGACCTTTTACCAGAAGAAGAAGAATGCAACAACAAAACACAAATTTATTTTCTACGGCGGCCGCCATTATCCAGGCTAAAAGGTTACAGTTAAGGTCAAAACGGCGTGTATTGCTTATATTGTCCCACGGCTAATGCTGGAGAGTAACGGAATGAATTAGTCGTGGGTATCCGACGATGAGTTGAACTATTCTTAACAATAGTAACAAGAAATATCTTTGAAAAAGATATACGGCGTTGATAGTTCAATGAATGAGATCAAGGTTAGCGAATGTCTTTTTCTGTGTAGTTCTTAGCTGCATCACACGCAGTACGGGGTGTTACGCGGACTTTTCGCGGCTTATTTTACATTATTACATATTGCTGGTCATAAACCTATAGATACAAAACAGAAAACCAAAAGAAGAATGGAAGTGAAATTAAAAAATATGAGTTAACCGGCCACACGCGAAGTATCCGTATTTATAAGCGCGTTCTTCGAACAAACCTGTTTTAGTGGATTGTCGGACATTGCTATTTGATTCGATTATTAACAGTATCGAGAATCATCGCGCTCATTAGTCAATATGGTGGAATAATTATTGTTAAATTAATCAAAAATAATATTTATCATTGTATTGTTGAAAACACATTAAGAATCTATTATTGACATACTATAATTATATTGCTGAATATCTTCATTTAACATATTTCTGGTCTAAAGAAATTCCAGGTCACCTAGTTCACGGATAGCGTCTTTATTATATAACGATTATTTTAATGGCCGCGAACTCCGGTGATGACCTGTATATAAACTCTGACATTCACACACTATTAACCGCGAATTGACCCGATACCTCGCGGGTTGAAATGCAATGCATTAAAGTGAGGCCTCGCTTCCACTGCTCTTTATACTTTTACATGTTAACATGTTGACAGGAATATGGAAGTAAGTACTAAATATGAGAACATAGCCTTTAAGTATAAACGCTTTTGCGTTGGTAATTCTCTGAAAATAAAAAGTTCACGCACAAACTGTATTGATGACGAGAATTGAGTGTAAAACTGTTCTGTCTATTAAGCCTTTTCATTAGAGATAAAATTGTTTCATGCAGTAAAACAGTGTTACAAAGACGCGGATATGTTTTCAATGTTCTGGTGGTATACTCAAATCAGCCAATGGAATAAATGAAGTGTATTCATTCGTACCTAGCGCGGGAAATTTTATTTGAATTTTATTGGACACTTACAAAGGTCAGGTAAGGTGAAAAGCTGGCTTAGACAGCTATGCCGAAAAAAGCCCCAAACAATAACCGATAGTGTTATATACATATTATAATATAAATACTTCAATCACTATTTTTTTTCATATAAGTAGAAAGCACACATATTTACAATTATAATAAAAAACGATGTGTAAGGTGTATCTCGTTTGCGGCAAGAAAATATGATATATGGAATATCAAACTGCTGCGGTAGTATTGCTTCAAAATAAAATTGCTGAAAACATAGCACATGGTTCATTAAGTAATATTTACTAAATCATGATAATAAACGTTATATATTACATAGTACTTTGATTCCAACTTATGTAACTGCATTGAGCAATCACGACATATCATTTAACGCTATGTTTAAAAACAGGCTATAAGAGCACCGATACTTCCACTATTTGGCCTTGAATTAACTGGCCAATCCATGACGACTTCAATCATAATTTTTAAATAAAAATAAGCCATTTAAATAACAGAAGACAGACAATAAGAGTATTTTGGGGAACAATCAACACACATATTTCTGGGAAAGAATAATAAACTTAAACGAAATCGAACCCTTTTATCTTCTGAGATAGACTGCGTTTGTTTCAAATCTCAGTTTGACAATAAAATTCCATCTTAATTCGATATCGAAACATACTATTTGTATTTAGACATGGTCTTACAGTATAAGAGTATTTGAATCAGTAAAACTGTATTTTTCGGGACATAACAATGTTGGTATTTGTGTATATAATAAAGGTATCATTGTCATTGTTATTCAAATACCTCTAAAATCGCCTTATACACCGGTTAATAAGTATGTTCTAAGATAAGATTCAATAGGCAGATTTCGTTCCATTGTCAACCATTTAATTTAATTTTGAGTAAGCAGTCGCGTATGAATCTTCTCTTTGAGATGTCCACATTGCTAAAATTATTGAAGATAACGTAATCGATTAGTAAATAAATTATTCTAACGACAACGTTCAGTGGATCTAGGGTTTCGCGAACGTCGCCCATTTTGTACTTTTGCTTTTAATTTATTTTATCCATTTTGTAAACTTTTAAAGTAACAACAATATTGAAATAACATGTTATCAAATTCAGGTATTCAATAATTGTGTAAGATAAAGATTTATAAGAAGCAACGCATTGTCACATGCTAACAGTTATTTACACAGACTATTTGGGTCAATACAGGTGATTTCATCAATTTAAGAAGAAACACATTGAATGGGTACCTAGTGTGGTCATAAATGTTCAGTGCAAAACGAATAAACTATGGACGCTAAACATTAATTCTTCTTAGAAAATAGTACTTGATGACTTCTTTGAAAGACTAAAGTTTGTAACTCTTTGTCACTACTGGTTGGTAGAGTATTTCAACGTTTGGCACATTCGATTTTGATCATTTTTTCTTAGAGAGAATGAAATCCCATTTCTGGCTAATTTGTGTTAAGAATTGAATAGCATTTTTCTGCATTTCATCGGTGTATGAACTGTCGGGAAAATTACGCCTAATTTGCATAAACGCCGACGGGCTATTCAATTTTTACAACACAAAATGATCTTTAAGCTGAAATTCTATCGTGGTAAGGGTCATAAAATTCCTTTTTAATATAGCGTATACATCTATTTTCAGTTTCGGTTTCATCTCCGTCAAACGGGTATATCGTTGAAGTTCGCGCAAAAAATATAACGTCATTTCGCTATTGATAAAAAAACCCAACGCCATTAAGTTTCGCACAAAACATAACGTCATTTTGGCACCTTGTTTATGACCAGAAAGTAGCGCTATGAATATTCATGTTTAAATTTGCAAACGAAGCGGGTTCATCGAAAAATGAAAAACTGGTCACGTGAACAAATTATCCAATCAGAATGCAGCATTCATGTGAATGCGACAGAAGTTGTAATTATTGTGGTATGAATGTACCGTGTTACGAGAGACAAGACAAAAGCCCATGTAATTGGGCTATTGTGTGTTTAAGTTTTAAAATATGACATAATCTGGTTTCTGTGCCTCTTTTGTTAACTGGTAACCACATACGTTATTCTTATTGTATGTTACCAACATTAGCCCTCGGATCAAGGTTAATAAGAGATTTTATCTTTTTTTCTGTAACCTGCAGTTTTTTGTTTAGGGATTGTGTTAAACCATTATACAAAACAGAAGAAGCATAGTAAAAAATACACATAATCGACGACTTTTCTTATATTATATTTTTTGCATGCTGAGCGAGATGCTTCCTTTGACGGATGAGGATATTTGACTTTGTAAACGCCTTTATTATAACACGAAGATATTTTACTGAAGAAGTAAATGCAATTCATGTTCCAGTAAACGTTTTTTTTTATTAAAAGTATTTGCCGAGACAGTCGTTTTTAAGCGGCTTTATGTATAGTGATCTTTTACCTGTTTGACAAAGGTCTTTAAGGTAGAGGACTGTTGTAACACGCGACACGTCCTCTTATGATGGTTTTAATCGGTGCCACGTTGTTTTTAATCCATAAATAAACGGCAAATTTGTGGATATGAAAGGAATCTTCGGACAAGCGCCGCATAGACGCACAGGCACACATACACGCATATGTCCTCTTCTTTTAAGAGAGCACACATATATTCCAACCTTAAGTTTGATGCGACGAATCGTTGTACATATGGAATTGGTTGTTAAAAATGGTAGAGTAAATCACGGTAAGAGTCGTAACAAGGTTATGTTACATTAAACAATGAGCCGTGAAGGGCCATACCCGCTAAATTAATCAACATACTTTTATTCGAATGCTTGTTTTATAGTTTAAACACTTTTTTTCTGGTTTTATCTATTGAAGCTATCAGCTAAGCATTTTTTTCCTACTAAATCACTAAGATATGATAAAGTTCGAGAAATTAGTGTTCTGAGGCGGGCTTCATTACACTATAAAACGGCCAAAAATAAGGAGCAAAACTGTCGAATTTGATTTTGGGCAAGTTATTATACATGGTATATATTTGTTATTATTTGGATCAGTTAAGCTTAAAATGCCCTTTAAGAAAAATATGGTAATGGGGGTCTGTATTTGCGAACTGTTGCATTCTATTTCGTTAAAGTTGTAGCTTTTACATTAAATAACATTATGAATGGAATTAGTATATTTTGACCTAAAACGTCACCTTTCAACATTATCGACAATCTCCCCCATATCTATTGCGATTGCCATGAACTATAATTTTATCGGCACAGACCTAAGGAAACAAAAATATTTTGATAATGATTTAAACATTTCCATTTCGATTACTACACATATTTACACGTCGCAGCGAAGACTTGATTTAAAGAATCGGTAAAAATATATGATAAAGTTGATCTTGGTAATATGCTACGTATTGGATATGCGTGTATAGATACATTTAATAATGATATGTAGTAACTGTCACTCAACATGCTCAATTTGAAATAGACACCCGTGGTCTGACAAGGTTTTTAGGAAACATTAAGATTAATGTCATTTTAAATCATAAGAACTTTATTTATTCTTCAATCAAGGATATATTGTAAAGAAGTGAAACTACAGTTGATCGAGCCGTATTGCATTCCTAGGCTATTAGCTATATGTTGGTGGTCCTTTATTTATGTCAAGTGACCAATTGCCAAAACAGTACAGCACAATACATAACAGCATGCACACATAGAAAAATTAATCTTGGGTCACCGCCTTGAAATGGTCAACCAGCTTAGGTTATTGTGATAAAATATTTTGCATATATTAATATGCTTTAACAAAAATAATACAAATAAAATCAGTGTCAGTATCTAGGACAAAAATCAGTAGATAGCAGTATAAATATCACATCATTATGGTGCCCCACAATGTATTATTCCCATGACTTCTTCATCAGTTTTTCAATTACATAAAATTAAGATACATAAGATACGTAGCCTAGGAAATTTTCGAAAACTTATGAACACTTGTAAATTAAAAGATAATTATAAATTTATTGGTATATCAACAGTCTTCATCACCCAGGGCTTAACACTAAGGCACGTCCGAACAACATTCACTGCCTGTACCTAGGTCTGGGCTAGCCAATGTCCCAGGAACATGCCCGACCAGTCGTGTGTATTTTGGGCGGGATTATGTGTTTTATATCAATAAACTGCGTTTTAAATAAGCTTTTCAAAGATGCAAAAATCTTAATACAGTATGATCAGATGACAATTAAATCCCAGAGTGAAGTCAGAGACAACAAACAGATCGTAATGCGAAATAGACTTGAAACCCCCTGATTGCAATCAAAAAGAGGCCGACAATTCAGAAAATCCCCGGCGGTTTTCCTGGTAAAACACGTCAGTACCTATTTTTTAACGGAATTCCGCTAGATACGGTTTTTGATTGGTTTCCTCAAAGTGACGTGTTTTCTCGATAAAAATACGTTTGAAACTAAAAGCCGGGATTGCCCTGATTGTCCGGGATCGATGAAAGTATAAAACTCGACATTAACACAAAGTTTCTGTAAAATTATTAGTTATTTATCAATTTTAAATCATTTTAATTTGTTTGATCGATTAGAAGTGTTTTGACAATCTTTTTTACGCAATTCAATTAGCAAAACTAATATTAATGGTCGATCCCGGCTTTTAGTAGAGTGTTGACCCTGTACAATTGTTACGACTACCGTAACACGTTATTTTGCGACACCTAAGATTCACTTACCGTTTGTTGTCAGACGGAAACCGCGGCAATCTATGTAAAAAAAGTTTTAACGTTTCATGTCGTTGTTTAAATTTGGCTTTACGGGTGGGGATGGGGGTTCCTCAAATAAGAAAAGAAAAGGGTAGGAGGAAAGTAAAAGAAAGTATTAGGGACAAAAAAACAAGGAAATTTCTCCCGAAATGGCGTGAAGATTACAAATAGATGTCTTAAGTAGATGAATATTGAATTCATTAGCATTAGTAAGGCAAGCTAATAAGAATGATTGAATCATAATTGCGCATCTCCACGCACAAAAAAATACAAGTTGAATGATAAATATAAAGGTTTTGATAACACTTGGGTCAGGGCACATGAAAGATTGGTCAGGGCTAGTAGGTTCTGCATTTACTAGCCCGAATGGGCTAGTTGAAAAAAAAGTTAGTGTTAAGCCCTGTCACCCCTTCTTATTTTTCAAATTTCATTAAATGAGCTATTAAAACAATATGGCTCAAAAGGAATGAATATAATTATGCGTTGTCTTTATACAATTACCTGGCATCTGATATTATCCACATTAACCCATTTATACCTAGTGGACTCTCCCATCCTACTAAATTGGATCAATTTATTTCCAAAATTAGCGATGTCTAGTATATTTATTTCTATATTTAGAATATTTCTTACAGAAATTCCTTTAAGCAAACAGTGCTGACCCTGATGAGACGCTGCATCATGCAGCGTCTTATCTGGGTCTACGCGCTGTTTGCCAAGGACTTTTTTCTAGACGCTAGACATAAATGGGCTAAAAGTGATGCCAAATTATGTCTTGACAGTCTGTCAGCCCTCACAGCAAAGTTATTTTTTCCATTAATATAATCAGTAATCTTATAGTATCATTTTATGCATAAAATCTCTTTATTGACATAACTAACCTATTATTCATAATCCATGCTTTATACCCTGTAACACTTTTTGAAACACCCCAATTATTCAAATTTAATACCATATACATTATTTCGCTATACTCTATCATTAAGCAGTCCTTACCACACATACCGTAATTATGCTCCCCAGTCCCCATATATATATATGGAGAGCATTTAGTTGCCAGTTTGTACTTCCGTACTTCCTTCTGTCACACTTTTGTTACAGGTTCTCATAGCGCCTTCACTATTTTACCGATCCATTACATATTTGGCATGTAGGTACCTTGCATGGACCTCTACCTTTTGATGAGGCTTGACGTCACTGGGGTCAAGGTCACCGAGGCTTATAATAGATTTTCCGTCACACTTTAGTTACAGTTTCTCATAGCGCCTTCACTATTTTACCAATCTCTTACATGTACATATTTGGCATGTAGGTACCTTGCATGGACCTCTACCTTTTGATGAGGTTTGACGTCACTGGGGCAAGGTCAAGGTCAACGAGGCTTATAATAGATTTTCCTTCACACTTTGTTACAGTTTCTCATAGCGCCTTCACTATTTTTCCGATTTCTTACATATTTGGCATGTAGGTTACAGTAGGTACCTTGCATGGACCTCTACCTTTTGATGAGGTTTGACGTCACTGGGGTCAAGGTCACAGAGGCTAAAAATAGATCTTCTGTCACACTTTTGTTACAGTTTCTCATAGCGCCTTCCATATTTTACCGATCTCTTACATATTTGGCATGTAGGTACCTTGCATGCACCTCTACCTTTTGATGAGATTTTACGTCACTGGGGTCAAGGTCACTGAGGCTAATAATATATTTGTTCGTCACACTTTTGTTACAGTTTCACATAGCGCCTTCAATACTTTACCGCTCTCTTACATATTTGTCATGAAGGAACATTGCATGGATCTCTACCTTTTGATGAGGTTTGAGGTCACTGGGTCAAGGTCACCGAGGCTAATATTAGATTTTTCCGTCACACTTTTGTTACAGTTTCTCATAGTGCCTATGTTACTTTACGGCTCTCTTTCATATTTTTCATTTTGTCTTAATGATATGTTGGTTGAGTTCAAAAGTGGTTCCAGTCCGTTGAAAAACATGGCCGCCAGTGGGCGGGGCAGTTTTCCTTATTTGGCTATAGAGAAAGTTTGTAAACACTCTAGAAGTCACAATTTTTGCCCAATCATCACGAAAGTTGGTCAAAACATTGGTTTAATTGATATCTTGGACGAGTTTGAAAATGGTCCAGATCGGTGATAAACATGGCCGCCAGTGGGCGGGCATTTTTCTCTATATGTATATAGTGAAAACATGTGAACACTCTAGAAGTCACATTTTTGGCCCAATTTTCATGAAATATGGTCAGAACATTTGTTTCCTTGATATGAGAGTTGAATTCGAAATTGTTCCGGTCAGTTGAATAATATGGCTGCCGGGGGGGGGGCAGTATTCCTTATTTGGCTATAGAGAAACCTTGTTAACACTCTAGAAGTCACAATTTTTGCCTAATCATCATGAAAGTTGGTCAAAACATTGGTTTTATTGATATCTCGGACGAGTTTGAAAATGGTCCAGATCAGTGAAAAAACATGGCCGCCAGTGGGTGGGGCATTTTTCTCTATATGTATATAGTGAAAACATGTGAACACTCTAGAAGTCACATTTTTTGCCCAATTTTCATGAAATTGGTCAGAACATTTGTTTCCTTGATACGAGAGTTGAGTTTGAAAATAGTTCCGGTCAGTTGAATAACATGGCTGCCAGGGGAAGGGGGGCAGTTTTCACATATTTATATAGTAAAAAAAGCTTGTGAACACTCTAGAAGTCACATTTTTTGCCCAATCATCATTAAAGTTGGTGAATAGATTGGTTTTTATATATATCCCATAATTAATGCCATAATTATTGCCTTTAGATTGTCCAAATTTTCCTTATATTACACAAAATCCTTGTAAACACTCTAGAGGTCACAATTTTGTTTCAGATTTTATGAATCTTGGTCATAATATTTATTTTTGTAAGCATGGTTTGATGTTTGGTAAGGGGGTTCAACTCAAAATATAGGTCACCAGGTCAAATCTTACAAAAACAAAATCACTCCATATGCCAGAGTTTTGGTTCAATAATGATGAAACTTGACCAGGAGTTTTGAGGTCACTGAGTTCAAGGTCAAGGCCACACTGTTGTTACAGTTTCTCATAGCGCCTTCAATACTTTACAGCTCTCTTACATATTTGGCATGTAGGTACCTTGCATGGACCTCTACCTTTTGATTAGGTTTGAGGTCACTGGGGTCAAGGTCACTGAGGCTAATAATAGATTTTCCTTTACACTTTTGTTACAGTTTCTAATAGCGCCTTCAATACTTTACCGCTCTCTTACATAATTGTCATGAAGGTACCTTGCATGGACCTCTACCTTTTGATGAGGTTTGAGGTCACTGAAGTCAAGGTCACACTTTTGTTACAGTTTCTCATGGCGCCTTTACTATTTTAACGATCTCTTACATATTTAGCATGTAGGTACCTTGCATGGACCTCTACCTTTTGATGAGGTTTGTGGTCACTGGGGTCAAGGTCACCGAGGCTAATAATAGATTTTCCGTCACACCTTTGTTACAGTTTCTCATAGTGCCTTCACTATTTTACCAATCTCTTACATATTTGGTATGTAGTTACCTTGCATGGACCTCTACCTTTTGATGAGGTTTGACGTCACTGGGGTCAAGGTCACTGAGGCTAATAATATATTTTCTCAAGGTCGCACTTTTTTCCACACAATTAATCCATATATCGACAAAGCATCATTGGGGAGCATCCATCAGTTGTACTGATATCCTTGTTACTCTGAGTTTTCGGACCCTTAAAATTAACTTTGTATTAAGATACGGAAAATATTCAAAACTTTCAGGTGTCCGAAAATTTTGAGACAAAAATTTAATGTCAGAAAATTATAAATATATTGAAATAAAAGCAATTAATCCATGCACAATAGTGTTTCCACTTTTAAATAAAAACATCTCCACGTCTTTGCTTACTCTTGTCTGTAATGATACAGAACAAAAAAAATTTTAACATACTGCTTCCTTTATAGGAAGATATCATTTAAAATGCTGTTGGTTGAAGCGATTGTTTTTTACTGGTATACATTGTTATTTACCCAATTACCCAAATATTATAGTTCATTAACCTCAGGCATGCGTCTTCCAGGTTTTATGGCCTTAATCCATTTGTAAAACCCCATGATCAAAGTGTCACAAGATATGTGAATACAGTGCCGAAATCTGGTAAAATAGCGCTGTAAAATATACTTTCCGAAAATTTAGAGTCATTAATGATAGACGAAAACGCACATGTCAAAAATTAAGAGTCACAAAAAAATATTATTTTGGCCAAAAAAGGGGGTGTCTGAAAACTTGTCAGAAAACTTAGAGTAATTACGGTAAACCGTATATATACTATGCCATGTCTTTTCAGAAATTGAGGTCACAATGAGCAACATCTCCAATCCCTTTGGCTAAAGCACTGCCTGTTATGGCCAATAGTAAGGTGACACATTCCCCCCAGAATACTGTTGCAAACAACAACACATCCAAGATGGGAGCAGGGAAGGCACGTAGCAAGCTCCAGCGGAAATGGGAGATCTACCCGGGAAAGAACAAGTTCTACTGTAATGGCCGATGTGTGAGCTCTCCAGACCTTGGAGGCTTCCTTGCCTGCTTCTTCCTCATCATTGTCACCGGTAAGGATGTATTTTTTTAGCTGTGCTCTGGGAAAACCAGGCTTAATGCATGTACTTAAAGTGTCACCCAAGATTAGGGTGTGCAAATTACACAGGTCACCAACCGATGTTACTTTAGGCTTTTATATGATTTTTTCGTTTAAGGGACTGCACATACTAATCTGGAATCACATTATACAAGTGCATAGAGCCCTGTTATTCTGGAGCAAGGCTCATATTTATTAAGGGAAATCTTTTAATAAAAAAGAATATAAAGTGGCCATATGCTTTTTGGCATGCTGAGATATACATTACAGGTCATCAGTCTCTGATAATATGATAAGCCAACATGTATAATGCAGTTCAATTGAACCAGAATATGCTGAGTATTTTATTGTCTGCTTTTAATTGGCATTTCTGTAAACAAACTTATTTAAAAAAGGTTTGATAAACTGACTTGTTATCAATAGAATGTTGATGTTTTCCATGTGAGATGGAAGATGAAATTTAACGATTGATTTACTTTGTAGCATATTACCAGTAAAATATAATAAAAGAAATATTAAAATTGCTTTACACAATTAAAATTATAAATCAATAAATAGTTAAATTCACTCAAGTTCAGTTTCAGTTTTCAAAATAGCAACATAAATACATGTAGTTACAGTCTTTTTTATGCTCCCCCAAAATTTATTTTGGGGGGAGCATATAGTTGCTGCTTCGTCTGTCCGTGTGTCGGTCCGTGCACAATTTTTGTCCGGGCTATTTCTCAGCAACTAATGACTGGAATTCAATGAAACTTTTTGGGAAGCTTTACTACCAAGAAGAGATGTGCATATTATCAGCGGGTTCTGGTCGGATGATTTTTCACAGAGTTATGGCCCTTTGAAATTTTCTATAAACAAATTCTTTTCCCCCTAACTACTGGGCCCTCAAGACGTTTCCTTTTATCTGAATACATGTATATAGTGCAATATTGTGACAAAAAAAAACTTTGGGGAGCATCACCCGTCTCCAACGGTTTGTTGTTTACATACTATTTGTGTATTTGTATCAGGCTACAGTATTACATCATAAATGACTATGGAACAACATAATTTTACTTCAGTTTGGAAACAATAAAAATATCATATTTTAATTGAACCAAATGTATACTGAATATGGACCCCATTGGAAATAAGCTTTCAGCTGAATGGGTTATCCATAGGTCCTCAGCATTCATGCTCATATGAACGTACTACATGTACTGTTTAAAAATCTCATGTATTGTTAAAAGTATGCATATAGTAACAGCGTTTTATTTGTTGCTCTTAAATTGTTACTTTAAAAGAAAATCAGCCTAGTCTTAATTCCTTGATATCTGTGATATATTCTATGTTAATCTGTGATAATTTCTATGTCATATGTGTCATATATAATGTGTATGTGCTATTGACCTTAAATGTAAAATGAATAATAAATAAATAAATCTTTGCAGGAAAAAATTTCCTCCAAATCTAAATTGATGAAATTTTGCACTTTACAGGAGGTCTTTTCTTTGCGCTGGACTGTCCCTACCTCGCTGTGAATGTCAATCCAGTGATACCAGTCATCGGAGGCTTGCTGTGGATCTTCATCCTGGGATGCTTGTTTCAGACCACGTTCATAGACCCGGGCATCATCCCCAGGGCCACACTGCACGAGGCTCTCGAAATTGACAGACTCTATCAGTTAGAGAACCAGCAACTTCAGGAAACAAATGGTACTTCATACCAGGCACCTCGCTTTAAGGAGGTGCAGATCAAGGGAAGGAGTTTTAAGCTCTCCTATTGTACCACCTGTCAAATATACCGGCCCCCGAGAGCCTCTCACTGTAGCCGATGTAACAACTGTGTGGAGCGGTTTGACCACCATTGTCCCATGGTAGGGAATTGCATAGGCAAGCGAAACTATAGATATTTTTACTTGTTTATATTATCGACAGCCACCATGTGCTGTTATATTATAGGGTGTAACGTTACTGTGATCGTTCTACGCTCAAAGGAGATGGATGTTGGGGAAGCGTTTAAAAAGTCTGCGGGCAGTTTAATTCAGGCAGTCATATGTCTGGGTTCGCTGGCCTCAGTTGGTGGTCTAGCCTGCTACCATTCTATGCTTGTGTGTAAAGAGATGACCACTAACGAAGACATCAAAGGGACTTACAATGACCGCAAATTTAAGGAGGCTGTTAATCCATACAGCAGAGGCAATTGTGTTCTAAACTGCCTTGCTGTTCTGTGTGGACCAAGGCACCCTAGTTTAATAGACAGGCGAGGATTCGTAGATCCTACGGATGAAACACCGACCATGGTGGACACTAATGGGGCCAGGGGTCTGCCTGGATCCCATCATGTTTGATGAAAGGAACATGTATGATAGCTTGTTTCTATATTTATATTTTTATAAGATACATTTTTGTACTTGTTCTTCAAGTTTTGGTAGTATGGTTGTTATAGTTATACAAAAATATCATTTTTTGTTTTCATGCGTTTGTATGTGTTAATTAATTCAAACATGCAAGATTGGCTTTACATTTGTGTATATGTTAAAATAAAACAAAGGGCAGATAGTTCACAGGGTTATATATAATCATAGAATTTATAAGAACTATATTCTTGTATAATTCTAAATTTGGAAATTATAATATAATTGCAGAATGGTCAAGAGGTACACATTGCCTTGAACTAAGTTGCTCAAATACATGTAATTATACTGTTATAGGCTTAATGATCCCTAGATGAGACCAAAATATACAGAAATAAAAGTCACCATGAAGAATGTACTCAAACTGCAAATGCAATAGATAAACCATGCATAAGTAAATCAAAACAGTATTCATTGCATTTAGTTATTTTATGTGTTATTCATTTACGTATGCATATTCCTTTGTAACACAATCATGTTTTTGTAACAAAACCTGTTTAGTTTCTGCCAGTTTATTTAATGTTTGATGTTTAATCTGTTATTGTTTCTACTGTTTTATATGCTACCTTGACTTTGAAATTGTATTTGAAGACTTTTCACGACCTGTGTGCACTCCATCATCGCTCCACCCACTTATGTTTGTATATTCACATGATATCAGCATAAAATTTCTGGTATGTAAAAGAACCTTTTCTCTGTTTGTAAAAAGGCAATAACTGAAACTCTACACCTCTGGATAATTCATGCTATGAAAACAGTTTCAGAGAACGTAAGTAATTTCTAATAGCATAAATTTAAGTATGAACTGATGTTTGATAAATAGTTTTAGTTAAAGGCTGGTGAAACCTTTTTGGTATAAAAAGCGCATCTGAATGACAGGTCACTGAGCCGGTCTGGGAAAACAAGGCTTAATGTATTGCAGTCAGTTGTCATCCAAGATTAGTCTGTGCAGTAAGCATTTGCTAATAAGGGACAATACTGCCACCTTTTTTGGAATTTTTTGTTTGAAGGAAGTTTCTTTTAAACAAAAATCCAGTTTAGACAGAAAGTGTCATCTGTGATTAGCCTGTGTGGATTTAACTCTTTCAGTGCGGGAACCGAATTTTGAAGGCCTTTGCAAACAGTTTGGATCCAGATGAGACGCCACAGAACGTGGCGTCTCATCTGGATCCAAACTGTTTGCTATTCTGATAGTATTTTTTGAAAAAAATCAAAGAAAATGCTTATTTTAGAAATTCAGCAGACGACATTTTAGCAGACAACAAATTTCCCAGCATGCAAAGGGTTAACAGACTTATATGGGATGACACTTTAACAACATGCATTTAGTCCATTGTCCTAGAATGAGGCTCATTTGAAGTACCTAATTGGTCAGTATAAAATACAAATACATACAAGATATAAACAAGTGTTTATCATGGCGAAATACTGGTTAAAGTCATAATAAGAATGACAGAAAGTTAAACAATTGCCTTATTGGTATTCATTATACCCAGTAATGAAGTCTATTTCAGTTTTAACACAACACTGAAAGGATAGCTTTTAATAGGCACTCAAGTACCAATATGTGCCTTATACTCCTTTGATGAAGTTAGTTGTTGTTATTTTCCCGTTTCCTTGCATTATTTTAATTACAGCTTTTATAGATTGCTTCATTGTATTTTGTAATTCAAATTAGCAGGGGTGTGATTAACTCTTTCAATGCTGGAACCGAATTTTGAAGGCCTTTGCAAACAGTTTGGATCCAGATGAGACGCCACAAAACGTGGCGTCTCATCAGGATCCAATCCAAACTGTTTGCTAATCTTATAGTATTCTTTGAAAAAAATCGAAGAAAATGCTAATTTTAGAAATTCAGCAGACGACATGTTAGCAGATGACAAATTTCCCAGCATGCAAAGGATTAAGGGATACCTTAGGGGGGGAAAATGTGCTAACCCCTTTACAGCGTTCAATACAACTCTTGTACATAGATTCAGCAAAGTTCATATTAATTAATAAAATAAGTTTGATGCTGAAAAGGAGGACATCAGCTGAAAGGAGGAGAAATCACACCCCTGAATTAGTTTGTTCTATTTCTGAGGTATTATGTAGACACCAGTAGTTATCTTTGTAGAACTGTATGTCTTACTATAATTGTTTTTAAACCATCATTCTAAATTAAGACAGTCACGTGTTGCATCTGGTACAATATCATTCAAACCATCTCCAGACTGATTCAAGTATACTTTGTGCGCTCTGTGAAAACCAGGTGTAATTCAGGTGCGTAAAGTTGTGCAGTCCTTACAGGCTTATCAGGGACGACAATTTTCGCTGCTAGCAGGACATGTGAACTTCCCATTCAGGGATATGTTTACACCTTTACCAGAATCAGTTAAATGTCTTCCTTACAAATATTGTGGAATAAGCCAAAACAATCAAAATCAATTTAAACTTTATCTTTTCTTGTCTGAATTTGAATGACAGAACAAAGTTTGCGAAACAAATTTGAAAACCTCTGGAATGCTGTTGTATTTATTTTTAAATGTATGCTTGATTTGTTTTGAAATACTGCCAATATAAATTTATGAATTGAAAGCAATAATAATGGTCATTATGTCGTACTAATGTACTATTGCTGTACTACATCTGGAATCATCAAATGTACCCCAGAGGCCTTTGTAGATTAGATATTTATTTGTGTATCTATTTTTTGTATCTTTATTTCTTAACATTATCTGCATATATATGTGTTGACATTTAATCTGTTGTATGAACTGCAAATAAAATGAAAACAAAAATGTTTTTTTTTGTTTTTTTACTTTTAATGTCAAGTCATGATTCAGTGTCAAAAAACAACCTTTAACATTCACATGAAGGTACAACTTTCTTTCTTAACTCTATAAACTCGATACGCCATGACCATTCTGCGTAGATGTGCAAGACACCTTTTTCATGCCCAATTATCCACATTCTCCTAAGTTATATGCTTTTTTATTGAATAAAATGTTCTCAGTTTGTGGAGCAAACTTCTAAATTTCTCTGGCGATTGAATTGAAACTCATAATGAATTGAAAGTCAAAATGAATTGAAAGTCAAAATGAATTGAAAGTCAAAATGAATTGAAACTCAAAATGTGCCATCACTACATATATATTAAGCTTGTTAAATGCCTATTGATCAACACGTTCCTGGGTAGTGATGCCTTGAACTAAGCCAATTCTATGGAAGGAATCATAATTGTTTTAAGTGTGTGGAGCAAACAACTTCTTTTCTCAAGTGATTGAATTATTACTCAAAACATGTCAGTTTCCACATTTTCCCCCCAAGCTCTGTGCTATTTTACTAAGCCACGGGCAGAGCTGCTATGCTTGGGACAGTGTGTAGCTGGGTATTTTTAGTCAGGTTAGTGAAAACGCTCCAGTTTTAAAAATTGTCATGTGAATGATTAAGTTACATTTTGCATAAATTGTTATCATGCTAAGATTGTGAGACTTTACATTTTAAAATGAACTTGACATTCTAGCCATGGACAGACCTTTCACACAAGTTGTTAACAACTGGTAAATATTTGTGTCAAGTTTTTTTAATTGTCTGATCAATTATTTAGTTGAAGTCTGCTGTTTCCTCTTATGCCTCCCACCACCAAAAATAATTGAGTGACATGTTTCCATCAAGATTGCTTTGTGTTAAGAAACAAATACATGTAAGTCTTGAAAGTGTTGATAAAGGTTTGATAATCTGGCCATAAATGCCTGGGCAAACAAACTTACAGCTTTCAATAAAATCAATATTATGAAGATCAAACTGCTTTTCCAGAATACGAATGGTAACATCTCATTCAAGACTATATTGTATTAAGAACATAAAATACAGGCTTATCATGTAGCACTACATTCAGATTGCATGCACTCGAAAAAAATCCAGACATCAAAATGTCAATCATGTTGTGGGGTGATAGAGGATCAGTGCATGTTACGTGAATGTTGTTGCTTCGTGAAAAAGAAACTGTTTGTTATGAAAATTTACAGACACTGACAAAAAAAGATTTGAACTCATTGTAATGTATAATTATTGCGGGTCGCAATGAATTATTATTGCATCGCAAGTCTTCAAGTTTATTGAGCAGCCTTTGTAAGCTGAGACAGTCTAGCTCTTTCAGTGCGGGAACCGAATTTTGAAGGCCTTTGCAAACAGTTTGGATCCAGATGAGACGCCACGTTCTGTGGCGTCTCATCTGGATCCAAACTGTTTGCTAATCTGATTGTATTTTTTTTTTCAATCAAAGAAATGCTAATTGTAGAAATTAAGCAGACAACATTTTAGCAGACAATAAATTTCCCAGCATGCAAAGGGCTAGTCTTCTTCATTTGCAAATATTCACATATAAAGTCTCTAACAGATGATTACTGTCTGAATTCCAAATCAACATGAGCTGTGCTCTGGATAAGTGGGGCTTAATGCATACAATGTTTCAAGTGTAATCCCAAATTAGCAAACCAAACAGGCTAATCACAGACAACACTTTCCCCTTTTATGGATTTTTTTTATTAAAGGGAGTTTCTTCTTAACAAATATCCTGACTAGTAGAAAGTGTTGTCCCTGATTAGCCTTTGCATAGTGCCTAAGCTGGGACGACACTTTACGCTTATGCATTAAGCCCTGTTTTCCCAGAGCAGCTAATTTTTATGTCAGTCCCTTCTGTAAGACACATGCATAAACAATAAGATCAAGTACAAGATCTTACATTATTTGTCAGAGTACTGCTTGCCACCAGTGTCAGGTCACAAGCATAAAAGTTCCCATAGTCAAATTTAATCACCAACATCTACATTATAAGATTGTTCCCACCATCATAAAAGAATAAAATTCTCTTGCGTATCTACAACAGGCAAGTGAATGTCCCATTTTTTATGGTTAAACTAGTATTTTTTAAGTATGTAGGGCTATTCCACCAGTGAGATTCAACATCAGACATTCTGCTTCGACCTGCCATTGAAAGCCCTCACTTCCTAACCTGAATTCCATGATTGTTGCTAAAGTTCCCTGATTCTAACCCAAATTAATGTTATATCATCACACGCCTTAATTTTCTCTTACACATAATCACAATCATGCTATTGTCTCAGTTTTCCACCTCACTTTAACCTGGATCAGTGAGTGCCTGTGATATTTTAGTTAACCATTCAAATGGTATGAACATTAAAAACACAAATCTTTTACTCTGTTGATGCACTTTTTATTTGTTAACTAATGCCATAGAAAAACAAATGTTAATTAAATGTTCAATTCCATTGAAATGCTAGAATATGGTATCATGTTTTACTTCAAAAACTTCAAAGTAACAATAATACTTAGTGTGTAGGTTTTATGCAAAGAAATCGCAAGATTTACAGTCAATCATTATTCATGATTTTTGAAATGTTCATGACAATATTTGGAAATTTGTTAATCAAAATTCTGAAAAAAAAACAACAACCTTAAAATGCATCACAATAAAAACTGAAGGAAATTACAACAACTATTGCACATGATATGAAATATAACCATGGGCGTACAGATCAACAATTACTAAATTCGAAAAAACAACAGCATAAAAACAATATTATAAAATACTCGGACCATTATTCTCATGACAGTCTTAATCTTTCGTTTCAAGAAAGTCTCTTTTTGGCAAAAATCTTGTTTAGGATACCATTGGTAATTTCTCCGTACTGGCCACCTTCAATCAGCTTGTCACCAGAAAAGGTGTACTCCCCATTTGATCGAAGCTCTGAGTCTGTTAGATATCGAATCTTCTGAAGAAGCAAAACAAAGTCTTTGTAGACAGCTCTCTGGATTGAATCATCAATAATCAAAATGAATCGGTTGTCGAAGAGTGAAGGGATATCCTCCTGCAGAAATATATCCGACATCGTGATTCAAAGGCCATAGGTTCAAAACCGTCGTTATCTATTTCTATTGTTTAGGCAGAAAGTGTTGACTCTGAGTAAGCAAGTTATAATAAACTATTGAGAACATTTCATGATACATTTTTCAAATGTAAAATCGAGTGATTTGTGTTTTATAAAGTAGAAGTAAGTGAATCTAAGAAATATTTGCTACACTTGATTGTCTAGAAGACCTATACCAGAATTATCCAATGATATAAGGAATACACGTATAACAATTGTGTAAAATTCTGTTTCCCTCTAGGAACTTAGAGAATAATGATACTGATTTCTCTTGAATTCCGTAATTGTCATGACATTGTGCAGCTTTATGTACTGATCTTTTCATTCACATGATGAAAGCTTCTAACATCATCTATTTAGCATCAAGAAACAAACAAAATGGATACCCCATAAAACAAAGTTTTCAACGTGTTACAAATTAATTTACTTAAATTTAAATAATTATGTAGTTCCAAACCAGGTCTTCACATAAGCTTCCTACACAATATTTTAGTAAAATACATTCATCCAAACTAATGTGACTAACTGTAAGCCATGTTTATATTTTTAGTAACATAGACCTCACTATTATACCTGTATACCCTTATACAACTCCAAGCTAGATCTCCTTTTAACAGAGAAAATTACTGATAATTAATCCATCTCTATTATACTGTGAAATGATGTCGTTTTCATGACGTTACAACATCATCATTTTAGCAAAAATACAAAAATAATCATTTGTAGGCATAAAATAAGAAGGAAATGTTTTGGATTAGGTGGAATATCGATTTTCATTCGCTCATGATCATAGCAAAAAAATTAATTTTCACTTGTGGTTGGCAAATGAAAATATCAAAATCGATATTTCACCAAATCCAACAAATATCCTCTATATGTTGCTACTTGTAAAAAATAATAAAACCCACAATATCCAAATGAATACATGTACATTGGAAAATGATTTGTCACAACCAGATCCTAAACATAATTGTGTTACTGAACACCTGACATTAAACAATAGAATGTTTAATACTTAAAACGAAATTAAAACAGTGAAACGAGTTTGATAAAAACCCATACTCTATTGTTTCGTAGCACCGTATTTATTTTTTTGGCCTGAAAGTTTGAAGTCTCCATAAAAACTGTACACCGAGACCTAAAAGCTACCCGAGACAGGTATTTTCATAATACGTCCCTTCAAAAAACGGGATTATAAACAGAAGTGTAAGAATACTTAAAACAAGAGCACCGCATAACGGGTGCCACGCTCGGCTGCGAAAGCATTTCAGATTTTTTTTTTTTTTTTATAGAGGTCACAGTGACCTTGACCTTTGACCTAGTGACCCAAAATGGGTGTGGTGTGTAGAACTCATCAAGGTGCATCTACATATGAAGTTTCAAAGTTGTAGGTGGAAGCACTTTGATTTTAGAGCCTATGTTAAAGTTTTATATTAGAGGTCACAGTGACCTTGACCTTTGACCTAGTGACCCAAAAATGGGTGTGGCGTGTAGAACTCATCAAGGTGCATCTACATATGAAGTTTCAAAGTTGTAGGTGGAAGCACTTTGATTTTAAAGCCTATGTTAAAGTTTTATATTAGAGGTCACAGTGACCTTGACCTTTGACCTAGTGACCCAAAAATGGGGGTGGCGTGTAGAACTTATCAAGGTGCATCTACATATGAAGTTTCAAAGTTGTAGGTGGAAGCACTTTGATTTTAGAGCCAATGTTAAGGTTTTAGCACGACGCCTACGTCGGACGACAAGCTGGCTATGACAATACCTCGGGTTTTCTCCAAAAACAGCCGAGCTAATAACATTTTTTTAAATTTCTTCCGTCTGATTTTTTTAGAAATTGTGCCTGAGAAACAATTAATAATTTTTTTATAAGCATTAGAAATATTGAAACATTACTTCTTTGGACCAAATCTGATATACAATAAATTAAATTGGAATCAATGCAATCCTCATTACACAAACTGTAATAGAAAACTTACACAGATGGAAGCTCAAATATAAATTGGCTTGCAAAGATACTTAAATGAAATGAACAGCTTATTTTGTCATTTTAATACCCTTGATCAAACAATCTTTGTGCAGAGAAAATACAGAGAGTCTTAACATAAAAAACCAATGCACATGGCAATTTAAATAAATACTCTCTAATATCAATCATAAAACAGAAAACAGATCTTTTCAAACATCGCCCTACTGGCCCTTTCCAAAGTTCTCTCGACTAGTACATGTATGTCAACAAACAATACACACACACTTCCAAATCTTCCCGACTCACTGAATCAGTCTGTTTAAGGAATGCCGAAGCTCATTCGAATGCCACCCTCATCTCTCCTACGCCTCCCACCCCCTCCAAAGCTGCCACCGCCCCCATATCCCCCACCAAAGTCTCTCCCACCCCCACGCCCCCCAAATCTCCCGCCCCTTCCCCCTCCCCCTCCCTCAGCGTCCCTCTTCTCCCTCATTTGCTGGTAACGTTCAGCCATCTCCTCTAGCTCCTGAGGAACTTCCTGCAAAATGAAATAAGTGTATCATGCATGTGTGTCTAGTGTTGTCCTAGATTAGCTTATGCAGTCCGCAAAGGCTAATCAGTGACAACTCTTACCGCTTTTATGAAATTTTTTGTTCAGAGAAATCTCTTCAAAACAAAAATCCAGTTTAGGCGGAAAGTGTCGTCCCTGGTTAGAATGTGCAGACTACACAGGCCAATCTGGGACGACACTTTATGCACATGCATTACGTCAATTTTTTCCATAACACGTCTAACTTAAAGATCTTGGATCACAAAAGGTACAGTGTGCTGCCCAAAAGGAAAATTGTGGATAGCCAACTCAGTGTAGAAATCTTAAAAAAAATATTTGTTAAAGCCGATATATTTCATGATCTTTCATTTGTTATTAAGATTTATACCTTATGTGGGTTGTTTTTTTCATTTTTCATTGAATTTTTGAAGAAAATACAGATAAAGTGGAAGATTTTAACTCTGCTTGACCATTCCAGAGGGATCCAAGGGGAGAAACACAAAGGAGCAGGGCATGGCCCCTGCTATTTCACTATTGATCTTTCTCTATGCGTTATTAACAACTAGAACTGTCACTTTTGAGCTAATATCAATATGATAAAGGCACATGTGTGATTTTGATATAATGTGCACAAAATGGTTCAATAAAAAATCGTATACAGAGTCTGAATGGAGTTCAGAATGACAAAAAGACACAGTTTCCATGCATCAATGTACTGTATTAAACAGAACAGAACAGAAAGTTTATTCATATAACTTGAACATTTGCAGTTCATCGTTACATATACACAACTGACAATATATAAGCAATAAGCACATGCATAGTAATGCGAAAGTGACCAAAATAGTACAGAAAAAGGTGTTAAAAATGCACTTAGGCCATCATATCACTCAACATTTGCATTCAATTTATCAGTTCTCATTTTAAAAGCATTTTTACAATATATTCCGAGTTTATTTAGGACTTTGGTTTTAGTGTTTGTTAACAAAAGAATAAATTTATGCATACTAGGTCGGTTATAATAGAATTTGTCAATATACATTTTTCTTATATCGGTATAAAGAGGACATACAATTACAAAATGGTATTCGTCTTCAATATCACCCAAGCTACATATAATACATTTGCGTTCGTTTTTAGGAATATTTATATGTCTCCCAGATTCAATTTTTGTCTTAATTTTGATATGTATTTTCTTAAATTAAAGTTTTGGATTATGTTAAGGTAATCAGATAGTTCAAATCGATGTTTCGATTCTTTGTATAGAGTTAATGAACTTTTAACATTTAAATCATTTAGCCACAACCCTATGTAAATATCAATAAGTCTATTTTTAAATATCGGAATAAATACACTTGCATTTACTGATTCTGGATACATCTAAACATCTACAAAACCAGTGTTTTGTAGCAAGTCCCATACTTTGGTAATCCAATTGTTACATCGTATTATATTTTCAGCACCATTTCTGATATAACATAGTGTACTATATAATATACAATTAGTTTGTTTAACAGTATACAATTTTATAAAATATTTATAATTCGTACATAGCGATTTATATATAATGGGTATCGCCCTAGTTCCCCGTACACAGCTGAATTAGGGGTACTCATTTTGACACCAAGTATTCGTTTCAAAAATCTTCTATGAACTCTTTCAATATCATCAGCATTTACAAACCCCCAAACCTTACACGCATAACATAGTATTGAAGTAACATAAGAATCGAACAAATTTAACATTATTTTAACAGGAACATGCATGTCTTTGGTGATTGCAAAAAGCAACCCCATAGCCTTTAAGCCTTTATCGGATAAAGTTTGAGTAGTTTGTATAAATGACCCACCACTTGATAGTACAATGCCGAGATAGTTAATTGATTGAACCATTTCTATTTGCTCATTGTTATAACAAATTGGCTCATTCATTGAATTCTTTCCTCCCTTTTTATATACGACTACTTTTGTTTTTTCTACATTGACTTTCAACTTCCATCGTTCACAATATTCGTATAGATTATCTAAAGATTTTTTCTAATCCTTTTTGTGTTTCGGAAAAAATTAAAGCATCATCTGCAAACAATAACAAATAAATAGATAGCTGGTCTAACGTGATCATGTTTTCATTGTTATTACTCAAAAAGAGTTCAATGTCGTTAGCGAAAAGAGAAAATAGTATAGGTGAGATTGTCTCCCCTTGCATTAATCCAACCTCGCAATTAAAGAAATCCGACAAAGTCCCCATATGTCTAACACATAATTTCACTTCATCATACATAGACCAAATAATTTTTAATAATCTACCGTTAATTCTGCTCTTAATAAGCTTGTACCATAGTCCGTTTTGATATATTGAATCATAACATTTCATAAGGTCAATATAACAACAGTATAGTTTGTTTTTAGTACCAAGTTGTTTATTTATAAAAGCCCACCTGTTGTGCTTCCACCATAATCTTGATAAGATCTCTAGCCTTGGACCAGTCTCCACGTGTCAACAGAGACAGGGAGGTACCCGTGCGTCTGAAAAACAGCAAATTAATGGGACCTTTATCCATGTTGCTACTTAAAACAAGAAATGTGTTTGTCAGAAACACTATGTCCCCTTCTGCGCCGCTTTGTTGTTTTTTTTAAACCTTTGACCTTGAAGGATGACCTTGACCTTTCACCACTCAAAATGTGCAGCTCCATGAGATACACATGCATGCCAAATATGAAGTTGCTATCTTCAATATTGCAAAAGTTATGGCAAAATGTTAAAGTTTGGGCAAACCAACAGACCAACAGACAGACCAACAGACAGGGCAAAAACAATATGTTCCCCACTATAGTTGTGGGGGACATAAAAACAAAGTAAATATTATAAATATTATCAAATGCTTCTTGTTCTGTGAAAACCCCGCTATATGCATGTGTGTAAAGTGTCATCCCAGATTAGGTTGTGCAGTTAGCATAGGCTAATTAGGGAGGGCACTTTTTGCCTTGACTTAATTTTATTTAGTGACTTCCTGCCAAAGCCTTAAGTCTTGTCCCTGTGTGGACTGCACAGACTTATCTATCTAAAAGTACCATAAAAGTGGAAAGTTTAGTCCCTGATCAGCCTGTGGGGACTGCACTGGCTAATTAGAGGCACTACTTAACACACATGTTCAAAGCCTCATTTTCCCAGAGCAAGACTTATTTTGCTCACAACAACAGTATCTGAGTTCAACATAGAACATATTAATTCCTTCTAGCAGATTATAAGTTTATCATACAACATCTTTACTGATCAGTTAACCCTTTCAGTGCGGGAACCGAATTTTGAAGGCCTTTGCAAACAGTTTGGATCCAGATGAGACGCCACAGAACGTGGCGTCTCATCAGGATCCAAACTGTTTGCTATTCTGAAAGTATTCTTTGAAAAAAATGCTAATTTTAGAAATTCAGCAGACGACATTTTAGCAGAAGACAAATTTCCCAGCATGCAAAGGGTTAAACCTACAGCTTATACTGCTACACGTGGCCATAGCAAACTTACATATAACCCATGTCTGTGGAAAATGGGCCTCCGCCTTATGCAGCCAGCATAGCTCAAGACAGGCCTGCACATTTGTGCATTCTGATCAGGAGCTACCCTGTCAGGTAATGAGACCACTCAATCTTGTGTTACTTTAAAGTGGACATAGTAGCTCCTGACCAGACTGTGTGGTTGTGCAGGCCTTTCTGGAGCTACCCTGGCGTCATACAGCAGGAGACACATTTTTGCCTAACACAGCTCACATATGACTCCGATTAAAATGTTATCCAACTCATAAGCACCCTGCTAATACTAACCCTGCTCTCCCAGTTCGCCCAACTCTGTGTACATACTCCTCAATGTTCCTGGGCATGTCATAGTTGATAACATACCTGTAAATGAGTGACAAGATACATGTATGAGCAGGTCCCTGGGAAAACCAGGCTTACTGCACGTGTATAAAGAATTGTCCCAGATAAGTATTGCAGTCTGCACAGGCCAATCAGGGATGACTCTTTTCACTTTGACTTATTTTATATGAAAAAATCCAAGTGTTGCCTCAAAATAACGTGCAGGAAATGCTAAAGCTACTCTGAGACAACACTAATGCACATGCTTTAAGGCTTTCCAAGAGTGTGCCATATATGTAAGTTGAGAACAACATATTCCTACTATACATATGCAGATGATCCAATGGAGAACAAGCCGTATTGTTCTTTTCATTTTCATCAATATAGCTGCAATATTTCATGAGGGCTATGTGAAACAGAAATCAGACGGAAGGACACTAAAGAGAAGGTATAAAATATGTATTTTTTTGTATAATATTTAATAATCCAGAGCCAAAAACACACTTACACATACAGTCAATCTTGTGGATGTGACCACTTGTATTAAGCGACCTTTGTCTTATGCGACCATTTTGAAATCCCACGGAGCTTTTTTGCTATATAATGATATTTTATTCAGCGACTTTTGTCTTACGCGACCAGCGATCGCTGATTTCTATGTATTTTGATGTCCATATCTTGAATTAAGCGACCACTAGGAGGTAAAAGTGGTTAATGTATTGATCTTTCAGGGACAAATCCGTGTTAATTGTTTATCTAAGCCGATAAGATGTACTGTTACACCGCTGCTTTGTTTTCACACCAACCATTATGATTATGCTTTGTCTCGTTGACCTGTTCTGACCGGTATTGTTGTAGACTGCATATCAATTTATTGAGTTCAATAATAGAGGAACGTTTTACGCACAGTCTACAGCTTAAAAAGTTTACTATGTGGAACTTTAAGAGACAACGCCGATTTTTCTCGAGTATAGATAACAGGTGCAGAAACAATGCACTGTACGTGACAAACATTTCCTGAGAAGTGCGGAAAATAAACTATTAATCGGCAACATCTGTCGAAATCCGTACATTACCAATTTGTAATTATGCTAATTAGTAGATATTTGTTAGCCAATCACATTGTTATTTACTTAATAAATTTTCCAATCAGGTCTGTTTGTTTGTTTTCAATTGACGTGTTTTAATTTTTTCAGCTCATTATGTATCATAATCGAGTCAGATTTCCTTAAGCGTACATACAGAAATTAAAATGTCAAAACGAAAAGTGTTAACGTTGAACGAGAAAATTCGGGTTTTGGAATTGTGCACGTAAATTGCAGATGAGTTTGGAGTCGGTAAAACTCAAATTCAGAACATTCTTAAGCGTAAAGCCGAGGTGCTTGAAGACGTGGAAAATTATGTGTCAGGTGGAAAAAAATGCGAAAAATATTTCCTTGTTTATGTTGTTTTTGCAAATAAATATGTACACACAATTCATTTATAATATATGATAATTTATAATAAGTGAAAAAATAAAACACATTATAAGTAAAATATTGTTTATGTACATTTGTATTGTGTTTATATTCATTTTATTATAAAAGTTAAAATCATTGTTGACAAAAGAGATTATCCTTCATATAGATTAAAATTGAGGGTAAGCATTCTTCCAGAATGGCCTTTTCTATTAAAAGACCATTTTATTAAGAGACCACTTTTGATTACTCCCTTGAGTGGTCTCTTAATACAAGATTGACTGTATGCTGACAATATCGTAATTTAAATTACCTTGGACACATGTTTGCTTATTACACTTTAATTATACTAAAATATCATCATGTATCACATTAACCATAATGCATGGGTCAAGTTACTCATGATAATTTAATCCTTTCCCACTCAGAAGCAAAATGAAAATGGCTATATGCAACAAGAAAAAAATCAAAACAGCCTGCAAGTAACTCGCAGTCTGTCCAGGTTTTATGCTGGTTGCTGTTTATCAGTATCTTAGGGTTGGACATCAAGCATTTAAAATCTGAATCTAGTTAAAAAGGTCTTCAATTAAAATTGTTGTTTTGAAAGGAGTATTAATTTGTCAAAAAGGCATCTGAGAGGTAAATGTTGAACACCATTGTGAGTGAGTCTTACGTGAGATCTTTTACGTCCAGCCCTCGAGATGCAACATCAGTGGCCACCAGCACACGGGTCTCACCCGTCTTAATGTCATCCAATGCTTGCTCTCTATCAATCTGTTCTCTGAAAGCAACGCATTCTATGAAAACTTGGCTTAATGCATGTGCGTAAAGTGTCTTCCCAGATTAGCCTGTTCAGTCAGCCCAGACTAATCAGTGACACTTTCCGCTTTTTTTGGAATGTTTTGTTTGGAGGAAGTCTGTTCTAAACAAATATCCAGTCAAGCGGAAAGTGTTGTTCGTGATTAGCCTGAGAAGACTGCACAGGCTTATCTAGGATGACATATTACGCACATACACTATGCCCAGTTCTCAGAGAAAGAGGCTCAAATGATGCACTTTTTAATTGAATCATAAGGTAGCAAGGCTGAATGTAATGTTCAATCTCCATCTGTCTTGAAATGATGTTCTTTGATGCCAAACATAAGAGCATAATACCAATTGCACACAAAGTCTACTCTACAAAATGGTTGCTAAATACCACTGTATTGCAGTACAACATAATTTTTTTTATTTCTTTTGTTGGTCATGTTTTATAGACAATAAAAACTCATTTTAAGAAGTACATGTCAAATCATCGGTTCAAAATAACTTGTATAAAGAATTAAATAAATGTAGAACACTTAAAGACCATCAATCATTCTTTCCACGCAGAACAAGTTAAAAACAAGAGCACCGCATAACGGGTGCAAACGCTCGGCTGCGGGTGCAGTTTTGAATAAATGAAAGCTTGTCAGAATTTTTTTTTTTTTTTTAGAGGTCACAGTGACCTTTGACCTAGTGTCCCAAAAATGAATGTGGCGTGTAGAACTCATCAAGGTGCATCTACATATGACGTTTCAAAGTTGTAGGTGATAGCACTTTAATTTTACAGCAAAATGTCAAGGTTTTAGCACGACGCGGACGGCGGACGACACGACGCACTGACTACGACAATACCTCGGGTTTTCTCCGAAAACAGCCGAGCTAAAAATTACTTTGTGGGTAAAAAAAGGGACATGTGATGTAGTCTTCCCTTTAGCCTATAAAGTATGACCTTGACCTTTATGGTAGCCTTTAAAGTTCCTGTGACTGGCGCATCCACTCATATAAAGGTTAACTTTGTGTAAAGTTATTTTTAAATCCTTTTGATACTGTTAAGCCCTATTTTCACGCTCCAAGTCATATATTTTGGCAAAGACACACAGTCTCATACAGGTGAGCATTTTTGCATAATGATTTCAAATTTCTTTCATAATCATTTCTTCAATGCCTGAGAAAGTTACAGTTCAGATAAAAATATTAAAACACAAACGTTACAGAGTGACTCCTATATAAACTATACCCCCCCCCCCTACTGGATGTGAGGTCATAATAATATGAGTATTATCTACAGGGTTGTATTTCCCTCTTTAGTAGGAGCCATTATAAGGCATCATGCCCTCAGAAAAGTTCTTTCAAACAATGAAGATTTCACCTTGCACTGTTCTCAAATAGTTTTTTTTATTGACAAAAACTGGCCTAAAATAAAATAAAAACAGGGCGAAAAGTTTCCCTTTGCCAAAGTTGAAACAAGAGTTCCGCGGTCGGAGATGACCGCATTGAAGCCGGATTTTTGATTTAAATGACAGGAAAGTACCTTTCGTGTTTTTGTCAATGCAATACTTAAATTACTGAAAACCTTTACGTCAAGTTTGAGATTCTAGGTCCAAGCATACCAAAGTTATAACAATTTTAACATTTTAACATTGAAGGTCACAGTGACCTTGACCTTCAAATGAATGACATTGAAATGACCAGTGGTCATCTTCTAGTACTGGCCAATCTTTATTTCAAGTTTGAAGACTCTAGGTACAAGCATACCAAAGTTATAACATGAAATAAGAACTTTAACATTTTTACATTCAAGGTCACAGTGACCTTGACCTTCAAATGAATGACCTTGAAATGTCCAGTGGTTACTTACTAGTTCTGGCCAACCTTCATGTCAAGTTTCAAGACTCTAGGTCCAAGCATACCAAAGTTATAACAACTTTAACATTTTTACATTCAAGGTCACAGTGACCTTGACCTTCAAATGAATGACCTTGAAATGTCCAGTGGTTACTTACTAGTTCTGGCCAACCTTCATGTCAAGTTTCAAGACTCTAGGTCCAAGCATACCAAAGTTATAACAACTTTAACATTTTTATATTGAAGGTCACAGTGACCTTCACCTTCAAATGAATGACCTTGAAATGACCAGTGGTCATCTGTTAATCCTGGCCAACCTTCATGTCAAGTTTGAAGACTCTAGGTCCAAGCATACCAAAGTTATACCATGAAATAAGAACTTTAACATTTTTACATTCAAGGTCACAGTGACCTTGACCTTCAAATGAATGACCTTGAAATGACCAGTGGTTACTAACTAGTTATGGCCAACCTTCATGTCAAGTTTCAAGACTCTAGGTCCAAGCATACCAAAGTTATAACAACTTTAACATTTTTTATATTGAAGGTCACAGTGACCTTGACCTTCAAATGAATGACCTTGAAATGACCAGTGGTCATCTGTTAATCCTGGCCAACCTTCATGTCAAGTTTGAAGACTCTAGGTCCAAGCATACCAAAGTTATACCATGAAATAAGAACTTTAACATTTTCGAGCACGCCGCCACCCCGCCCGCCCGCCCGCCCCCCCCCGCCCGCCCGACAACATCAATCTATAAGCCGAGATTTTTTCGAAAAAAATCCGGCTAAAAAGCCAAATATGAAGTATAGGTATTATATGAGCCTCATTCTGGGAAAACTGGGCTAAATGCATGTGCGTAAGTTGTCGTCCCAGATTATCCTGTGCAATCCGCAGAGGCTAATCAAGGGCGATACTTTTGGCTAATATAGAATTTTTCATTAACAAAGAGCATTCTCTAACCAAAAATCAAGTCTAGGAGGAAATTGTAGTCCCTTATCTGGGACTTTATGCACATGCATTTAGTCCAGTTTGCCAAGTACAAGGCTCATTTGACTATTGACACATTGACACATTGACCCACCTGTCTCCATGGATACACTGGCAGTTAATTCCATTGAGAGTGAAATCACTGGAGAGATCATCCGCCCTGGAATCATAACATACCACTTTCAAGCAACATGGGGCACTTTTGTCATGATCATACATGTATAACAGGAGGATCTTATGAAAAAAATGTGCATGCCACATAAAGATGATTGCATCATACTCATTATTAAACCTTTACTACTTATATACATATTTTTACGTATTTGTAGTCTCTCAGAAAGTTACATTTTATTAAAGGCCTTTCTTACTAGATCCAAGTTTAAAATGTTTCAGTTCAAACCCCTTGATACTGATGAGCAGCAAACAGCATACAACCTGAACAGACTGAGAGTTACTCGCAGGCTGTTCTGGTTTTATGCTGTTTGCACATAGCCATTTTCACTTTTTGCTTCTGAGTGGGAAAGGGTTAAGGCAGGTTTTGTAGTGAAACAGCTCTAATAAAATATCTCTCTGAAAAAGTGTAAACAGATGAAAAAGTGCCTTAGAAATGTAAGCAAAACAAGCATGGCAAAATGTCTCTTACGTGACTTTCTTGCCAACGAAGATGATCACTTTATCGTCTGGGCCCATCTCATTGTTAATGAAGTACATCACGCGCTCTTTCTTTTCTTCATCCGCCACTATCTCAACCCTCTGTGTTACAGTGTGAACAGCCTGAAACAGGTGCAAAACCATTCCATTGGATCTGAAATCTTCACTGATTAACACTTTCCCGCTCAGAAGCAATGTGAAAATGACTACAGAAATAGAAGGGGAAAATACGGGACTTGCCTGACCGTTCGGAATCGGGAGATTTCCGGTATTCGGAGAGTCCGGTATTGGCAGAGTCTACTGTATATTCAACCAGCATCAAAGGAGAACAGCCTGCAAGTAACTCGCAGGCTGTTAAGGTTTTATGCTGTTCGTTGCTCATCAGTATCTTAGGTTTAGAAATGAAGTCTTTAAATCTTTAATATAGTAACAAAGGTCTTTAATTAATTTTGATTGTCTATTTGTCTAAAACGCTTCAAAATGGGTATCTGAGCGGGAAATGGTTAAGGTGTGAATTAGATGACAAATAATTGCAAGTATCATGCTTACAAGGGACTGTTATACCACTCTTGGGGACAAGAAATAATATTTTATTTATACTTTTTCAAGGCCACATTGCTTGCACAAAGTCAAATATTAGCCTAATAAATTGGATTTTTTCGTGAATTTTTTTATCTCTTAATCATGATACATGACATTTATAAAAAATTTTTTACACAAATTGGAAACATTAATAATTATTTGCAAACCAAAAATAACAATCTGTTTAATGAATCTCTAGACTGTTATGACTCACAGCGAGATCCAGGGATCCCACAAACACCTGGATGGGGTTAGTCAGATAGGACTGACCAATACGCTGAACATCTAAGGGCCATGTGGCACTGTAACGGTAGAACATGGGAAAACATGTCAGTACCATGGATATGGGTTGAAACAAGAGCTGTCAGAAGACAGCGCGCTCGACTTTTCGAATGCTTGACAGCATAACGTAAGCCACCATGGGGAAATTGTTCATATTCAATAAGGTCAAGGTAATATAGTCATATTCTAAGTGGAAGAGGACCATAATTGAAACAAATTGATCGCTTATATTTTAAAGAAGTTGTACTTTATAGACGATTCTGAGACCAGATATATTTTCCACAATCTATTGAAAATTTGTTAAGACATAAAACAAACTAATAAGATTTTATTTCAAGTTTGATAGCAATAGCTTTGGTGGGATGGTTGGACAGTCCTTCAAAAATAAAATAATTAAATATTTTTGTTTAAGAAATAATATTTTTCTATCATGGTTTTTTGTCAAATAACCCACAGTAAGGAGTATAGCTGGGGTGAGTAGGATAGCTCCTCTATATATATTTCATATATAATAGTCGAGCTAAAAATGGGCAGCTAATTGACAAAAAAACACACATTAAGACTCCAAATTAAACAATGATTATATTGATTACTTATTTATATTCATTTATTGATAATATTTATTCCCATGATCCAAATTAGAAATTCATCCTAAGCGCTTACTGGGCTTGGTGCATGTGCGTAAAGTTTTGTCTTAGATGGGACTGTTCAGTCTGCACAGGCTAATCAGGGCAACAATTTCCACTTCTATGGTATTTTTACTCAAAGGAAGTCTCTTCTTAGCAAAAATCCAGTTTATGCCGATAGTGTTGACCCTTATTAGCCTGTGTGGACCGCACGGGTTAATTCTGGACACCACTTAAAGCACATGCATTATGCCCTGTTTTCCCACATTAAGGCCCATATACACGACTGTTGTGGATGAAACCTTGCCTGGTCATGACAGTCTGCCTGTCCGGCCGTATGTCCAGCAGAATCTTTTTTATCTCAGGCTCAAATCCCATGTCCAGCATGCGGTCAGCTTCGTCCAGCACCTTGACACACAATCACAAACATGACAGATCAAACAGCTAGGAACATGTAAATCATTTTAGACGTGCTCTGGGAAGAGGGGTCTTAATGCATGTGGGCACTGGCTTATCAGGGACAACACTAACCGCCAAGGCTCGATTTTCCGTTAGAAAAGACCTCCTTTAAACGAAAAATTTGATAAAAGCTGAAAGAATCATCCTTAATAAGCACTTGTGGATTGCACAGGCTAATCTGGGACAACACTTAACACACATGCATTAAGCCGAGTGCGTGGTTTATTTAAGTCTTACATTCTTTTTTACCAAATTCAGCCCAAATTCACACTGGATGGTATGAACTGGCAGATGTTTTTAATACAATGATGTGCAACAAAATATATAGACTCTTGAATAACCATTACGGTAATGACCTTAAGTTTTCGGACACTTAAAATAATAAAAAGAATTTGTGTCCAAATATTTAAATACGGAAAATATTCCAAAATTACAGGTGTCCAAAAATTTAGAGACAAAAATTGAATGTCCGAAAATTATAATTATATTGAATAACTCAATACACAATAGTGTTTCTACTTTAAAATAAATACAACTTCACAGCTTTGCTAACTCTTGCTGAAAATGATATAGAACCAAAACGTAAAAACATAAAACATACCGCTTCCTTAATATTGGGTGTACATGGTTATTAACGCAATTACGTGAATGTTATGGTCCATTGCTCTCAGGCATGCGTCTCCCAGGTTTTATGACCTTAATCGGTTTGTAAAAATCAATGATCGAAGTGTTACAAGATAAGCGAACACAGTGCCGAATCTGTTCAAATAACGATGTTAAGTATATTGTCCGAAAATTCAGAGATATTAATAATAGATGAAAACGCGCATGTCCGAAAATTAAGAGTCACAAAAAATTATTATTTTGGGCAAAAAAGCGGGTGTCCAAAAACTTAGTGTCCGAAAACTAAGAATAATTACGGTATGCAAATTTCAGTTAAAATATTCAGTTAAACCATTCGATTCTGAGTATTTTTACCAAGTATTTTAAAATTGTATAAATCACACAATATTATACTTGTTTCCCAATCTTTAAGGAAATTAAAGGTCACACTCCGAATACCACAGGACAAAGGTCAGAAGGTTAAATAGTTGAAATGGTGTAACTATGCTACCAATTCACATACCAGGTAAGTTACTGAGGTCACATTGACTATTCCGTTCATAACAAGGTCATTTAGTCGCCCGGGGGTTGCTACGATAATCTCTACCCCAGCAGTGCACACTTTGATTTGCTCTCTCCGGTTGCCACCCCCGTATACACATATGCTGCAACACAAGCGGACATGTTCAAACATACATGTATTAACATTGGAATGATTAAACTAATTATCAAAGGTTTAATACGTGTTTACTCAATTTTCATATTAGTGTTAATACAATGAATAAATGTATTAAGTGCACATGTTTTTGACAAAATAACTTTCTAACAATATTCATTAAAAGAAAAAAAATGATTTATTACTATTTTTAGCAATAGTCCGCTTGAACTTTACAAAACTGACCTCAAACAATATGTGCTCTGTGAAAAAGGGGTTTAATGCAAGTGCGTAAAGTGTCGTCCAAGATTAGCCTGTGCAGTCCACATGATATTTTCTGTTTAAATAAATCTCCTTAGCAACAATCCAGATTAGGCAGAAAGTGTAGTCCCTGATCAGCCAGTGCGGACTGCACAGGCTAATCTGGGCCTATCACACGTGCATTAAAACCCCTTTTCACGGAGCACAGACCATATTGAGATGCTCGGTCTGTAAATCAGCAACCTACACAAAACACGTCAGTGCAATACCTATATCTTAACTAAAGTTATTCACCAAAAACCATTTTACTAATTTAGCTAAGTTACAGTGGACTTGACCAGACTGGACTTCAATGCGATCATAAGATAGGTCTGCATATAAGATACTGTAACAAAAAATTTCAATAAAAAAGTCCAATACCTTGACCCAACATGCCGTGGATAGGATCCCAAGCTGAGTATCTGTGCAAACTTGAAACATCAAATGTTCATCACGATTGGTCAATGCAATCTAAAGCTATTGACTGCAAACTAAGATTTTGACACTAAAGACCCACCATACTCAAATCTTCAAACCAGGATAATCAACTTTTTTGAAAACTTTGAAAGAATAAGGTGAGTAATTTTGAATGTTTTAAAGTGGTCATAATATTTACTTCCATAAACCAATTCATATAGCGCTGAACAATTGCAGTTCAAAGGTACAAACAGAATCTGTTACACTAAGCCACTGGATTTGACAAAACCCATTTCCCATAAAAAAAAAAAAATGTGTACCCACCCTTTCTATGGCAAAGGCACAAGCGTACCTGCGTATTCCCTTGTATGAGAACTTTTTCACCTCCTCCTCTATTTGAAGTGCCAATTCACGGGTGGGGGACAGCACCAGCACGTTGGGGCCTTTGCGCTCTTCTCGGGGGCTAGAAAATGGGGCAAAACAAGTTCTAACATTTTTAATATGAGCCGCGCTCTGGGAAAACTGGGCATAATGCATGTGTGAAAAGTGTTGTCCCAGATTAGCCTGTGCAGTTCACACAGGCTAATCTGGGATGATACTTAACTCACATGCATTAAGCACTGTTTTCCCAGAGCAAGGTTCATATGGATTATTGTACATCTAGAAATATATAGAGGATATTTGTTGGATTTGGTGGAATATCTACTTTAATTCACAAGTGATCATAGAAAATGATATTTTCACGAGTGGCTGCCAAGTGAATTTTTTTTCTTTATGATCATGAGTGAATTGAAATCGATATTCCACCTAATCCAACAAATTATCCTTTTATTTTATGCTTACAAATTATAATTTTTGTATCTTTGCCATTCCGGACAATATAATTCCCTGTTGGGCGCCCCAAAATATTATTATATGCATGTTCAAGGGAAGCTTATCCATGTTTTTATAAACATTCAATGCAGAGTAATTGCCCTTGGTAACATTGGGGAGTCACAATGGGGAAACCAAAGATATTTAAAAATAGTTTCGGTCAAATAATGAAAATTATTGATAATTTTCACTGTTATTTTTCACTGTTTGAAACAGTGAAAAATCACTTTTAATTCACTGATATTTCTCTATAAACCATCAAAAAGCATAAAATAAATTCAGATAACACACATCCACACACTAATTGGGAGTGGTCACACAAATGTTTTTGCACAGATCCATGAATACACGGACCTTCAGACAGGGGTAACAAGTTAATGCATCATAAAAGCCTAGACAATTATCCAATATGTACATGTTTTTGCTTAGACCCTTATCACACAATTCTATATGACACAATTATGATAGCTGAAATATTAAAAGTTTAAAACACACGTAGGATTTTTCATAATAATTTCCAAGAGGCAGACTTCAAAACAAACGACAAAATACAGGTTTTACAAACTACATATTTTAATACTGACACAAATATAAAGCCTGCCCTTACAAATCTGGGCTCAATTCATGGCGCTTAAAGTCCACACATACACAGGCTAATCTGAGACAGCATTTCCTGATTTTAAAGCTTTCTCTGCTCCCATGCAGTTTCTTCCATCAATAAATCAAGTGTTGACAGCAAACCTGTCCAAAATTCACCCATTTTGAGTCTTCAAACACGCTATTCAGAGACAACACTGCATGCAAGTGCATATAGCTCTAATATCCAATGACATGCTTCATAAACAAATCTATTTGCTCCATTTAGTGCTGTACTCACACAGGCTGTCCATCAATGTGGATGAAAGCCGGCAGAAGGAAGGCCAACGTTTTACCAGTCCCAGTCTGAAAGCATCAAGCAGCTTATTTTGTTATTTTATATTAGATGTTTTCTATAACAGCTGTATCTTAGTCGTTATACATGTTCATTGTATTAGCTTTGAACACACTTCATGAATGGGAGATTAATTGTTCTGGATTTCGTGGACAGACCATACAGTGTCAACTAGAGGATTGTCACAACAAACATGGCAAATGTCTCCGCATCACTTTGTTACTTTGTATATCAGCATACATATTACAGTGTCAACTAGAGCATTGTCACAACAAACATGGCAAATGTCTCCGCATCACTTTGTCAAATGTATATCAGCATAATATTATGCTCTGTGTGCCTAAGTTCGATCACGTTAAACTTTGTCTCTGCACATGCTCAACATCATCAACTATTACTGAAAACTTGCTATGGTATTTAGACAGAGTATTCAAAACTGTATCCAAATCTGCCAAAAAAATTAAATATAAACAAACAAAACGGTCGTAAACGGTTAAAAACTATCTATTACCCCACATGATATACGTCACGTAGAAGCACTCATAAGTTCGACCAGCTGTCTTCATGACGTCATAAATGGGGGCTCACATGGGGTAGATAACTAGTTATTTGCTCACACAAATACTAAAGCGAGGAGCGAGACATTCTAATGTTGTTTTTTTAGAAAAGAAAGGTTATTCGTATATTTTAAAGACTATTGTAATGTAAGTCTTAAATATTTATTAAAATTAACAACAACTAACAATTAAGAAGGTAACAGAAAAGAACATTAAACACTCACATTTGTAAAATTACTAAACATATTTACATTATAATACGATATTTTCCTAAACACAATGTGGACATAGGAATGTCTCACCCCTTCTAAAAGCAAGTTTTTCATGGTGATTGCGCTGCAGTAAAGAGCTTAAATTTAACAATAAACGTCTTAATTGGACGTCTATTATCTTAAAATGTAATGCGTCGATCTAATTTATGAATGCACCCTTATGAGCCCCAGGTAAACAAAGCGCTTATTTACGGAGAATTGTCTTACCTCCCCTGAAAATACTGCAGCGTCCCTGGCAATTTAGAAAATATTATTTTGATGGATGTTATATGAATTTAATGGTGATTTAAAGAATATAAGTGCGATACATGCATGAAAAATGAGGTATCAATAATTGACATAATTTAAGCTTTGTTATTCATAAAGACCTGTTTAAACCGCATTTTTACGAGAGGTTGATGGAATTACGACTTCTGTTATGAGTTTTCGCAGGAAGGCTGGCGCGTGATGTTAGTGATGGTATTCGAAAATACGTCATTAAAATCTGATCGAACTTAGGCACCTGATCGAAATCAGGCACACAGAGGATATATGGCAAACATGCCCATCGTTTAGTTCAAGAGCACATGACAACTATAATAAGTTATTGTGTAATACACATCTACACTTCTTGGTGACATAGTCAAGTTTCAATTTTATCATTTCAGAGATGTAGAAGTAGCTCGCTCTTACATTTTACTAATCATGGACCACTTTTTCCACCAAAACGGGATTTTTGCAAAGAGACTTCCTTTCAGCGAAATGTACCATACAAATGGAAAGTTTTGTCTCTAATAGACTGTGCTGACTGCACAGGCTTACCAGTATCTGCCATGACACTTTAATGCATGTGCATTACGCCCTGTTTTCAAAATGAGACTTCTTACCTGAGCAATCCCTATCAGATCCAGACCCTGTAGCAGTACTGGCCAGGCCTGGCACTAAAACATAGCGGCTAGCAAGGTGAATAGTGGCTCATGGTTAATGGTAGTAAAAAAATACAGACTGCTAAATCTTGGATTTTCAAATTTGCTGCATGTTTGATGCTATTTAAATACTCTTCAGTCTGGAGGTTTGGTGAACAACTTTAGGATAAACAAGTTCTATTTGGCTTGAAAAATAAGATGCTTTAAAGAAGTTTAGCCAGCCTTGACGACTAAAGGTAACAGATTCTATTCTGTTCATGACATTGCTCAAAAGCTTAGAAATCAATTTTTATTCCATCATATTTTCAAAAACCATATCTTCATTTACCAAAAAATAGAGATAAACAGTAAAGAATTCGATTCTGTGGTTAATGTCACATTGACTTTTTCAGACCAATAAACAAGGCAGACAAATCTAAACGAGTCAATTTTTTTTCATTTACAAACTTTTCATGCCACTGGTCAATAGTAAACATGTACAATTATTAATAAATTTATCATTATGATGTTGTTTTTTTTAAACTTTTATCAAGCGTTGGACTCCTACATGTTACAATCATACAAATATAATTGTTCTACAACAAAAACAAAATAGTGATTTTTAAGTATGTTGGTTATTAATAAATTTACTGGGTCATACATCCAGTATCATTTCAATATTTCTCAATACACACCTGTATGGGAGTGGGCTGGCCAAAGTTTTGATTGTAGATAGTGTCCAGAATCTCCGCTGAAACAATTGTGTTTCAATAAGTTTGACAATTCTTGCATTAAACTAGAGATATGTCCTAAAAGCAAATGGATGCATGATTGAATGTAAGAGCAAGTCAGTTACAAGTTTCATGAGAAAAGGTTCAAGAACAGAAAAAAATAAAGTAAAAACGAAAAATGTGCACAGATTAATTACAATTGGGCATTGAAACAAGAGCTGTCAGAGGACAGCGTGCTCGACTATTCGAGTGCTTGACAGTATAACGTATGCCATCATGGGGAAATTGTTCATATTCAATAATTTAATAGACAATCTTTCAAATTAAAAAAGGGATTTTTTTTTTTTTTTTTTTTTGGGGGGGGGGGGGGTGTTTAGATGGGGGTATAATGTGGGGTGGGGTCATTTATTAGATGATCATTCAAAAATAAAAAAAGGAAAAAAAAAATAAAACAAGGGACAAAATTGTCACAAAACCAGGTTTTCATTGTGAAAAAAAATTGATAAAAGGAGACAACTCAAACTGAACTTTTGAAATGAACAAACAAAATTAACCCCCTTTGTAAGTTTGTTTAAAAATAAATCTATTTTTAGTCGTGGCGACCTTGACATTGGAGATATTGATGTGATTCTTTCGTGAGACACACCGTCCCATGATGGTGAACAAATGTGCCAAATGATTTTAAAATCTCACAATGAATGACATAGTTTATGGCCCGGACAAGCTCATTTATGGCCATTTTTGACCTTTGAACTCAAAGTGTGATCTTGACCTTGGAGATATCGACGTAATTATTTCGTGCAACACACCGTCCAATGGTGGTGAACAAATGTGCCAAATGATTTTAAAATCTGACAATGAACGACATAGTTATGGCCCGGACAAGCTTGTTCTGCCCGCCCGCCAGCCAGCCAGCCCGCCCGCATTCGCCAATCTAATAACCAGTTTTTTCCTTCGGAAAACCTGGTTAAAGAAATTATGGGGGTGGGGGGGGGGGGGGGGGGCAGGGATTCTGGGTTGGGGCGTGGGGTATTGTTTGGGTGGAATCCCTTGTGGTATTCAGGTAAGTGTTGTTTTGTCAAAGTATTAATAAAATCTGATCATAAATAAAGAAGTAAAGGCAATGTAACTGAAGTAATATGCATATTATACTGGAAAAAGGACCATAATTCTTACAAAATGCTTGATACAGATGTCTGCTCTTGTTTATAGATTGGGGTCATGTTGGTAAAGAAGTTTGCAAAATATGAAAGCAATATGTCAAGGGACATTGAAAATATTTGATGTGGTACGCAAACTTTAACATAGATTTATCAATAATATGCATGTTCTAAGTGAAAAAGGGGCCATAATTATTACAAAATGCTTGATAGAATTGTCTGCTCTTGTGTATAGGCTGTGGTCATGTTGGTAAAGAAGTATGCAAAATATGAAAGCAATATGTCAAGGACATTGAAAATATTTGGGGTAGTACGCAAACTTTAACATTTGCTGCATATTCTAAGTGGAAAAGGGGCCATAATTATTACAAAATGCTTGATAGAGTTGTCTGCTCTTGTTTATAGGTTGGGGTCATGTTGGTTAAGAAGTATGCAAAATTTGAAAGCAATATGTCAAGGAACATTGAAAATATTTGGGGGTAGTACGCAAACTTTAACATTTGCACGCTAACGCCAACGCAAACGCTAACGCCGACGCCCGGGTGAGTAGGATAGCTCCACTATATATATTTCATATATAATAGTCAAGCTAATAACTATGGGGCCATAAATAAAACAAGGGCTGTTTGTAAAACATGCATGACCCCCATATGGGCTCTCCGTTGTAGTGACAGCCATTGTGTGAATATGTTTTTTGTCACTGTGACCTTGACCTTTGACCTAGTGACCTGAAATCAATAGGATTCATGTGCCAGTCATGATCAATGTACCTATGAAGTTTCATGATCCTAGCCATAAGCGTTCTTGAGTTATCATCCAGAAACCATATTACTATTTCGGGTCATTGTGACCTTGACCTTTGACCTTGTGACCTGAAAATCAATAGGGGTCATCTGCGAGTCATGATCAATGTACCTCTCAAGTTTCATGATCCTAGGAATAAGCGTTCTTCAGTTATCATCCGGAAACCATTTTACTATTTCAGGTCTTTGTGAACTTGACCTAGTGACCTCAAAATCGATAGGAGTCATCTGCGAGTCATGATCAATGTACCTATGAAGTTTCATGATCCTAGGCATAAGCGTTCTTGAGTTATCATCCGGAAACCATTTTACTATTTCGGGTCACCATGACCTTGACCTTTGACCTAGTGACCTCAAAATCAATAGGGGTCATCTTCAAGTCATGATCAATGTACCTATGAAGTTTCATGATCGTAGCCATTAGCGTTCTTGAGTTATCATCCGGAAACCATTTTACTATTTCAGGTCACCGTGACCTTGACCTTTGATATAGTGACCTGAAAATCGATAGGGGTTAACTGCGAGTCATGATCAATCTACCTATCAAGTTTCATGATCCTAGGCATAAGCGTTCTTGAGTTATCATCCGGAAACCATTTTACTATTTCGGGTCACCGTGACCTTTGACCTAGTGACCTGAAAATCAATAGGGGTCATCTGCGAGTCATGATCAATGTACCTATGAAGTTTCTTGATCCTAGGCATAAGCGTTCTTGAGTTATCATCCGGAAACCATTTTACTATTTCGGGTCACCATGACCTTGACCTTTGACCTAGTGACCTGAAAATCAATAGGGGTAATCTGCCAGCCATTATCAATCTACCCACGAAGTTTCATGATCCTAGGCATAAGCGTTCTTGAGTTATCATCCGGAAACCATTTAACTATTTCGGGTCACTGTGACCTTGACCTTTGACCTAGTGACCTGAAAATCAATAGGGGTCATCTGCGAGTCATGATCAATCTACCTATCAAGTTTCATGATCCTAGGCCTAAGCGTTCTTGAGTTATCATCCGGAAACCATTTTACTATTTCGGGTCACTGTGACTTTGACCTTTGACCTGAAAATCAATAGGGGTCATCTGCGAAACATGATCAATCTACCTATCAAGTTTCATGATCCTAGGCCTAAGCGTTCTTGAGTTATCATCCGGAAACCATTTTACTATTTCGCGTCACCGTGACCTTGACCTAGTGACCTCAAAATCAATAGGGGTCATCTGCGAGTCATGATCAATGTACCTATGAAGTTTCATGATACCTAGCCCAACGGTTCTTGAGTTATACATCCGGAAAAACCACCTGGTGGACGGATCCGACCGACAGACCGACACGTGCAAAGCAATATACCCCCTCTTCTTCGAAGGGGGGCATAAAAAAATACATAGTATGGTTGACAAAAAAACATTATGGTAGTTATATTGCTATTTCATAATGTTGTGTTTATTTATACATTTATGACACCACTATAATGAGTGCCAACTTTAAATTGTATTTTATTGTTTGGGTGAATAAAAGAGACAATTCATGCAGCAGATGCATAAGTTGCATCTCAATAAAACATAACACATCTAAATAGCACGGCAAATCAAGGCAATCTGCGTGGCATAAGATGTTACACAAATTAACCCTTTACCACTTAGATATGTATTTTCACCCATTTGTAGTCCCTTAGAAAGTTATATTTAATTAAGACCTTTTTACTTGATTCAAGGTGTTAAGAATGTATGAGCAGCAAACATCATAAAACCTGAACAGACTGCGAGTTACTTGCAGGCTGTTCTGGTTTTATGCTGTTTGCAAAAGCCATTTTCACTTTGCTTCTTATGGGGGAAAGGGTTAATTATTCCAAAGAAGTCATGGGGTTACTTACGATAATGCTCAAAGGCCTGCTCAAATGTGGGTGACAGGATTGGCACACTCTTCGATGTTTTTGACAGGTTAGTGACAGTGATATTAAAATTGTTCTCCCTGAAATAAATAGTCAGTGTGAACTTTGGCCAAACCAACATTGGCTTTTTTCAGAATCACATGCTTGTGCACTAAATCAGAACAAACACAGTTTACATTAAATGCTTGTGCACTAAATCAGAACAAACACAGTTTACAAATGCTTGTGCACTAAAGCAGGAAACAAACACAGTTACATTATAACTGTTTCATTACATTCATCTGTAGCCCGCATTGTTAACATCAAGTCGTTCTAGACAACAATGACAGATGGTCCGATTAGTAAGCAAATACAATACACAGGACTTGTATGCACTATTTGGAATTTGTTGACAAAGTATTTGAATTACCGTTTAAAATATCACATGATGACTAGTAGTGAAAGATTTATGCATATACATGAGCTGCATCATGAGAAAATTGGCATTAGGACATATCCAAACAGTGTAGCTCATGCTATCTATGCCTCTGCATCAATATACTCTGCAAACCTAGTGTGACTTTACAGCGGACATAGTAGCTCTTACTAGACTGTACACATGCGCAGGCTTGTCTGGAGCTACAGTGGCCACATAAGGCATAAAACTGATGCATGACGCTGCTCAGATGCCCAATTGTACATGTTATAAACTTCATACAAAAACAAGAGCTGTGTTTGTGAAACACAATGCCCCCACCCATATATTTGACCTTTGACCTTGAAGGATGGCCTTTACCTTTCACCACTCAAAATGTACAGCTCCATGAGATACACATGCATGCCCAATATCAAGTTGCTATCTTCAATATTTGACCTTTGACCTTGAAGGATGACCTTGACCTTTCACCACTTAAATGTGCAGCTCAATGAGATACACATGCATGTCAAATATCAAGTTGCTACCTTCCATATTGCAAAAGTTATGGCCAAGGTTAAAGTTTTGGGACAGACAGACACATACAATGACAGACAGTCAGACACATACAATGACAGACAGACAGGCCAAAACAATATATCCCCGATCATTCGATCCGGGGGCCATAACAACAACAAAAACAACCTCTCCAAAGAATTAAATTCCATTTAAAATTTGGTATTATGTAAATAGCCTTAAAAGCCTTTGCTTGTATCGCATTGCCAATGGCATTTTAACACTGAGAACAACCGCACTGAGTACCTGATCATCTCCACTTCACTGGGATGCATGTTGGCTACCTCGGGACTCTCTATGTAGAAATTCTTCTTGATAGGAGGGAGAGCTTAATTAAATGAGAATGAAACATGTGCTAAGACACCTATGAGAAAAACAGTTTATGGGATTGCAATGAATAAGCTATAGTTCTCTATGATAATCATATGTAGTCTAGTACAATGATAGATGTCTATTTAATCAATGATCTTGAGATTGTGACAAACAATTATAATCCAGTTGCAGCGATTCTTTTCCTTCTTTATAATGCTTTATAATGTACCAAAACACGGCACTTTCCCAATTAGGAAAAAAACTACAAATTTTCCAATTGCTGTCAAAAAAATCCAAATTGAAGGTTTCCAAAATAATTTAAGTTTTTATAAATAAGATGCACGATTTAGTTAGTTTCTCTATGCAGCTCTATGGCTTGAACCTAAGTTAATATAATATTGACAACTTGACAACACTTAGTTATCAATTTTAAAGTATTTGAGAGCAAATATTCAAATACACCAATTGCCCGATATGAAGGCCGCGAATTTTCCCAATTTCAGGGGTTTTCGCGCTTATTGTCCCCAATTGGGCTTGGTACCGGTACTTTTCTCAATTGGGCTAAAAAATTGCTGAATTTATTAATATCTCATCACTAAATCAGCGTTTGTTATCATTCATGTACTATAATCTTGCTTGAGAATGTTTAGAGTAGATGAATCAAGGCCGTCTAATTAAATCTGTTTATTGTTTGTCAACATCAATCCATCATTTAGATCGCTAAAAGAAACAAATGCAAGTGAAAATAAAGGTAAAAAAAGTTGTGTGAAAACTGAGAGTGATTAGTAATTCACACATAAAATTTATCTGTCTTGAAAATTAGCAGGTTCACTATCAATTGTACATGAAAATTTTGGGCTACCAAGTATTTGATCTGGTAGCCCAGTCGGCTTGTCTGAACATTTGGACATTTTTCTGTAATAAGATAAGGTATTGCTGAATGAAAATGTTTACCTTGTTTTTAATTACAAAATGAGGCATAATACTGCTATATTATAGTGCTGCAACAATATACCGGTATATATCGGTACATATCGAAATACGCAATCCGCATATTGTATTGCGATACGATTTTCATCATACTGGTACGAAAATTTTACAAAAAATCATTCACATTTCGTCCAGAAAAGCCATCCGAAATAATGATAACAAGGTAAACAAAACAAAGGAGTGTAAATATTTTTTTTCGTAAAATTAGCATTCTGAAAGTGTATTATACGGAGTAGCGTTGTTACATCGGAGCATTCGTTCGATGCTTTTAACAGATTATCGTTGAATTAATTGCGCACAGCTATAAATGTTTCGTTCGATTCTGAATTGAGCATTATTAAATTTGTTATCCGAATTTCGGAAATACGCTTCCAAATTTTAATGCTAATGCAACAATAAAAAATGCTAGCGTCAAATAACAAGTGCTTATCCTTTGTCTCAATAAAAAGCGCGCAAAAATTATACAGACATGTAGAACGTTGCATGGAAAGAATGGGTGTATTTTGTGTTGTATAAAAACGGGAACATCACGCCAGGTGAATTACGCGTGTTCAGTGGAAAAAAAACGCCCCGGTTGGACGTTATTTCATCACATCTTTAAATAGTAACACATGCCAAAATGTATTTGATACTTAATTTTTTTTTGCAAATGTTGTGTTTCTTGAACACATTTATAGTGAATATAAACCAGAATTTGCTTTAAAACTGGAATATACGGGATTATCGGGTAATTGGCAAGTTATAATTTTGGTACAAGTTAGCAATATATTGCGATATATTGCAATGCGGGTTTTTTGAACTGACAATATATTGCAATACGGTTTTTTGGCGTATTGTTGCAGCACTACTATATTACTGCTATTCACTGAATACTTCATATTATTAAATTGAAGTACAAGCATCATGTTTGTAAACTAGTTGAAAGGACCCCTAAAAAAAAGTTAGCACAAGAAACTGCAATATTTTAGAGTCCAAAATATCTCTTAGTAAAAATGTTAACAAAAGCTCAAGGAATGTTGCGAGTCCAACATATCTCATCACATACCTGCAAATTTCTTTCTATCATTCTCCTCCTTGTCCTTCAGGATCATTCCCCAGTTGATTTGCTGCCTCGGTGCCTCCCCACTTGGCTCCTGGTCTGTTGTCTCGGCTCAATGAGGCGCCTCCACCTCCATAATGTGAGTTTGCCCCCTGGATCAGTACAATTAGTACATGAGTAAATCTGGGAAAATGGGGGTTTCATTCATGTGCTGTGTCATACAAGTTTAGCCTTTGCAGTCCGCCCAGTCTGATCAAGGACAACTGTTTTCACCTACACTAGAATTACCTTACTAAGTGGCTACATTAAACAAAAAATACAATAAAAGCGTAAAGTATCCTGCCTGATTAGCCTGTCATGACTGCACAGGCTAAACTGGGACAACACTTTACGCAAACGCATTAAGCCCCATTTTCCCAGAGCCAGGCTCATATATACTTAAGTGAGCACTAACTTCTGATAAATTTATATCGGGATGATGAGAATACACTGAAATGCTAGAGCAGGCATAAGTTTTAATAATACTTGTAAACTTGCACCAGTAGATTAGATACTTCAAACCTTCGAAAGCGCTTACTACTGGCAATATTTAAACAAATATCCCCAAACCACTTTGTAAGGCATAGCAGCACTGCACATGTTTATATTAAAGAGCACAGAAAACTCTAAAAATGGATCACTGCATTATTTACAAATTAAAGTTTTTTCAGATGTTTAACAAAATGAAACCAGCAGTTAGAGAGGAGTTGAGTGCACACAATATTGGGGACTGTATATTATATTGTGGAGAAACAACAAACCGCCATAATTCAGCCGAATCGGGTCACAGCAAAAACTACTTTCTTCTGACCGTCTACACATTAAGGTCATTCAGCTTTTACAGTTTGAGCAAAATCTAGGGAGCAGTAACAGTGGAGTTGAGTACACAATATTGTAAAGTCAAAATAAAAGACAAACAATCATAGTTCTGGCAAAACTAGTCTCAGTACAAATACAACAGTTTAAGGTATCTAAGTTTCAACATTTTAAACAAGATTTACCCAGTTATTAAAGAGGTCTTGAAAACAGATAACGGGCCCTAATTCTACCAAAAATAGTCGCAATCAAAACTCCTTCCTGTATAAAGATCTACATATTAAGTCAGGTGTAAAAGTTTACGCGAAATCCTTTCAGCTATTAAGGAGTTGAAAACGCAAGCTTTGAGAAGTACGTACAGACGAACAGACAAATGCAATGCTAAATGCCTCACACTAGGTTAAGACATGAAAATCTTCCTCACAAAAACCATGACACTTTGAGCTACAGAATTAATATGTTTTATCCTGATTTTTGGCAAGTAAATGATTAGTGATAAGATGATAAGTATGGTAAGTGGCTGATTATTTCAGAATCAAACTCTTTTTTCACATACCTCCAAATCTCTGTCCCCCATGGCGAGGTGGTCCTCTGTCTGTGGTCAGATCGTTGATCATCTCCTCTGCCTTTGCCATGGCATCCTCACTGCCGGACACTGTCACGGACGTGAAGCCATCACTGTCACTGTCCCTGACCACCTATTACACATCATCAAAACCATCCGTAACTCTAGAATACAGGGCTTAACACATGTGCATAAAGTGTCGTCCGAAAAAAATACTGTGCGGTCTGCATAGGCTAATCAGGGACTACACTTTCCACCTCTTAACTGGATATTTTCTAGGAAGAGATTTCCATTAAACGAAATAAACCATAAAGGCAGAAAGTGTTTTTAATGATCAGCCTGTGAAGACTGCACAGGCCAATCTGGGATGACACTTAACACAAATGCATTAAACCCTGTTTTCCCAGACTGGCTCATATGTATTGTGCAGTTATGACAGGTTTTACAGGCACTTATTGATGCAACACTTTTATATTATATTTTCATGGCTTATAAAGAGTTTAAGAATAACTTGTAAGTTAACAAATCCTTAATTTAAGAGAAAGATTTAATTAGTTAGTTTCTTCTGTATAACAATGACCTATAGATAACACAGATTGGAAACTTCACGCCTTATCCGGCTATCTCTCGGCGGGGTCACGTGGTCGAGAAACCGATAAGTACACTGAGGATCAGCAGACGATTTTTTCCATGAATCAATCGGAGTAGTCCGGAGATAGCCGGTGTATCACGATTGCGATAAGATAGCGACGCGTCAGTAGCAACAGCTACGATTATCGAGCAAAGTTATGCGAAAATGTTACGGCGCTATGAAAGGCGGCTGTAACTTTGTCAATAATGATCCGATTTTTATAAAATAAAGTTTCATAGAAACATGGGTAATTATGTTTTTTTATATATAAAATCTCGATTTTATTTACCTACAATAAGAATTATAATGCCGCGATCGTTTGAAGAAATAGCGCTAAGAACTTCCAAATCGCTGCGAGGAATGCTGTTGAATAGTTTATTTGAAAGGCTTTTGCTGATAAAATATTCTTGTATAATTTGGTATTTCAAACAGTTAAAACCTTATAAAATATTATTATTTCAAAACGGATAGATATATGTGGACACATAGATCTAGGTCTCTGATTAAAACAACATTACAGTATAATAAATGCTATGATCGTTCGATCCAAAAACGGTTTTCAGTTAGACTTATTTCAATATTGATTGTGTAGATTTTTTCAATTGTTTAATTCTCTTTTTATTAGATCTTATTCATGAGTTATAGGTTATTAAAGTTTTGTTTGTAATCCAGTTTTTTTTTCTTTTGGTAATTAAATTAAGCTTTCAGTATCGTGGGCTAGGATTTCCCGAAAAGAAAAAAACATTTCACGCGCATGTTAATCGTCGGATCAATTAGCGAACTGAAGAAGATGCTTTGTGGGTTTTTTCTTTATTCTTGAGAATTAATTAAAAGAAGGGATCCTAACTTATTATCAGTTTGCGTTGTTGATTGATTTAATTGTGTGATCAGTGGCCGCGGCCGGCGAATTATAGTCATCTCACAGCTTTTGTTTGTGTTTAATAGTAATATCACAGCTATCTGTTAAAATATGTTTGTATATTAACTTGCATGTGTAACATTGACAGGAAAACTGGTAATACTAATAAAAGATATTAAATGAGAATTTAAACCCATACATTGTACTTTCATCTTGTTTTTTATTCATACCAAGATAAACATATTACCCAGCATAAAAGTCTTATTTTCTTCGATTTGAGGTGAATAATGACAAAGTTTTTCACAATGAACCAAAGCACCTTTGACGACATGTGTGTATAATAGGGTAAAAGAGCTTAAAATTGTACCATCTTTGTACAAGGCCAAAATCCTTTAAAATGAACAATTTCCTCCAGTTTAGTTTATTTCATACCTAGATTAACATATCACCAAGCATAAAAATCTGACTTAATCTATTTGGGATGAAAAATGAAAAAGTTTATCAAAAAGAACAAAACACGTTTGACAGCAATCTTGTACAACAGAAGAAAAGAGCTTAAATTGTACCAACATTGTATAAGGCCAAATACTTTAAATTGACTATTTTCTTCTGGTTTGTTTAAATCTATACTTAGATTAACATCTTGCCTAGCATAAAAATCTTACTTCAACGATATGGGATGAGAACTAGAAAAGTTTGTCCAAAAAGAAACAAACCACTTTGGCGACAGGTTGTGAAAAATGATTGAATGGAATAACAGTATAAAATAGTACAAATTGTACAAAGGCAAAATCCTTTAAAATACCTCATTTTCGTCTACTTTTTATAAATCATACATAGATTAACATCTCACCTAGCATAAAATCTTACGTTATCAATATGTGATGCTTAATGAAGATGTTTAAAAAAAAATGCTTCGGGCCTTTCAATTTTTCAAAAATTATCGAAAATGAACGAATCCAGTGTTCTCTTTCAAATTCCGATAAATTAATAATTAATTAGAATAACAACTACCAAAACCTAAAGAATTATCAACACAGAAATAAATTCTTATTTTTATTCACACACAAAATATTCAATATGTCTTTTTTCGGGCGACCCGACTTTGCTCACTACGCGAAGTTCGTAACGTTGCGCTTTCAGACATTCATTGCTCTGCAAACTGACAACCGAGCGCTAAAAACAAATTTTCTTAAGTAAAATTCATTTTAATTATTAAATACTTACCTGTTATCTCTAGCTTACCCCTTTCCAAGGGAGTTATTTCATCCGGAAAATATTCAAGCGCTGGGAATCGTCCACCTCTATAAGAATCCAAATCAGGTTAAACATAGTACAATGCAACCTAACAGGAAATCAAGAACCACAACTCATCTTTCCTTTACGCAAACATAAAAAGGCGATGAGCGGGGTGGGAGGTGGGACTTACCGATAACAGGTAAGTATTTAATAATTAAAATGAATTTTACTTAAGAAAATTTGTTTTAATATCATAAATACGTTACCTGTTATCTCTAGCTGATTTTGCAGCTGCGGCGGGAAGGTTCGCATATTTTTTCCCATCACAGCAAAACCCATATAGAGGGTTTACAGCCAGAGATAGTAGAATCAAGTCCTCTTATAATCTTTGTTAGTACAGTATAGTACTTAATTCGCGGATGGCACCAGTGTACTTCGCCATAGAAGAAACTACCAGTTTGAGCCACTACAAGAGGACCCAACTTATACAAATTGTCTTGTTGGCACCTCAAGAGAACGAAGATAAAAAGAGGAGAAGGTGGTCGGATTCCTCCAGAAAGCAGCTTGAAGAACTTCAGATAGTGGGGTCTGATTTAATATAAGCCCACGAAGCCGAAAAGAGCTCTTAATCATCGGGTCTTATCTTAAACAGGGATAAATCCCTATGATGAAAGAGAAGAATAAGCTTTCCTTACGTCGAGGCTATCCCACGAGAAATAGAAGCCGCAAGACACATCGCCCCCCCCTTTTAATGGAATGAAAAGTCTCTTGCGAGAACCTCGAATAGACTTTACTTTTAAGGTAGAACCTTCAAAGCCCTAACCGGGCAAAAGGAGTCTATCATCATCTTCATGTCCACAAGTTCTAGATAGACTTGGAACTTGAAGGGTTTTGGAAGCCATTAGAGGGGAGTATTTTTAGCAAGGAATCCTGACTGACACAACAATGTAACAAGAACCATCGAAGAGTCAAAACGAAGATGACTATCCTCGATTAGAAAGAGCATGAATTTCACTTCTCCGTTTGGCTGAAGCCATAGTAAGAAGGAAAACGGTCTTCCATGTTAGGAAATTGTAATGAAGCCTGATCAAGAGGTTCATAGGGAGCCTTAATAAGGGAACCAAGCACACAAGCTAAATCCCATTTAGGAGCAAGTGTACGAGATACAGGACGACTAAGTTCCATAGCTCGAACAAGTTCTGAAATAGCTGGATCAGCACAGACTTGTGAAGACTTAGTGAAAGCCAATGTATGCGAAATCATAGATCTGTATCCTTTGATGGAACTAAGAGAAAGTTTCTTATCATCAAAAAGATAAATGAGAAAATCCGCTATTCGTCTAGCAGAGGGATTGAGGGGATTAATTTTCCCTCGAAAACACCAATTGGAGAAGAGTTTCCAACGAGCATCATAGACTGCTCTGGTGGATTTTCTCCTTGCCGAAGCAACGAGGGTTGAAGCCCTGACAGAAAAACATTTCTTCTGCAAAGATTGCCTGATAACGGCCAGACGTGTAAGTGGAACATTTTTGGGTCCGCATGTAGTCTGCCGCTTTGAGACAGAAGATCTGACCTGTGAGGAAGATTCCTGGGATAATCGTACAGGAGACTGAGAAGATCGTTGAACCAAGATCTTCTGGGCCACCAAGGGGCAATCAGGAGTATCCTGCAAGAGCTCACCCTGATTTTCCCCAATATTTGGGGAATTAGAATGGGTGGGGGATAGGCGTAAGCATCCAGTTGGTCCCATGCGAACGAAAGCGCGTCGATTGCCCACGCTGCTGGATCGTAAACTGGACTCACATACAGAGGAAGTCTGTGATTGTGTCTGGTTGCAAATAGATCGACCAGGGGATAACCGAACTTGAAAAAGATCTGGTTGGTCAACTTCTTGATGAAGTGTCCCATCCGATGGAAGTAACTGGTCGGTTTGCGAGACAAACCATCCGCCAGGGCGTTGAGGCGACCTGGTATATATTTTGCCAGCAGATGAATGTTGAGTGTTTTGCAAAGAACAAGTAATTTTTCTGGTTCCAGATACCAGGGATTGAGAATGTGTTCCCCCCTGTGCCTGGATGTAAGCCACCACAGATGTGTTGTCTGTTGACACCATCACACAAGAGTCTCGAAGATGTGTGATTGGAAATGAGATACAGCTAGAAATACTGCTCGCATTTCTAGATTGTTGATATGAAGGTGAGATTCCTGATGAGACCACAACCCTGAAATTATCAGACTGAGAGGTTCCAGGTGAGCACCCCACCCTTCCTTGCTCGCATCCGTTATTAGATATAATGACGGTTGCGGGGGAAGAAGGGGTACTCCTGCCAACAGAGTCTCCTCGTCTAGCCACCACTGAAGATGAGACCTTAAGGAGGGAAGGATTGGAATCTGTGTTAATAGATTGCCTGGAGACCTTTCCAACAAGCTGAGAGATAGTGCTGAAGAGGACGTAGGAAGAGACGTCCCAACTGCACAAAGTCTGCTACTGAGCTCAGGATACCGTTGAGAGAGAGGAATTCTTGAGCTGTTATATGAGATTGGGACAAAACCCAGTTGACCTTCATCAGAAGGTCTGATATACGTTGAATAGACACTCTGACCCGATTGATGTGGGTCAAGAAATTCATTCCCACAAACGTAAAGTCCTGTGAAGGAATGAGGTCTGATTTGTCTGCATTGAGAAGGAGCCCTAACGAGAGGAGCTCCTTCCAAGAGAATTCTAGGTGTACAGAAGCAATTGACGATCGAGCTGGTGTAAGAGCCAGTCGTCGAAATACTGAAGAAGAATAATCCCGTGAACTCTGAGGTGTGATCCGACTGCCGACATTAGTTTGGTAAAAACTCGTGGGGCTGTCGCCAACCCGAAAGGCATAGACCGGAACTGGTAGACTTGGCCTTGAAAGGCGAATCGCAAGTACTTTCGGTAGTTGGGATGTATAGGAACATGGAAGTAAGCATCTTCCAGATCCAAAGACACCCCCCAGTGTAGGGGTTTGATGGATTCCCGTATGAAAGAAGGAGTCTCCATTTTGAAAGTTGGTTTGAGGAGATACATGTTGAACACTTTTAAATCTATTACTGGTCTCCAGGAACCATTTTTCTTTTGAACAAGAAAAAGACGACTGTAAAATCCTGGAGAATAAGGATCTTGAACCCTTTCTACCGCCTGTTTTTCCAAGAGCCCGAGAATGGACTCTGGAATATGTGGATGCCGAGATACCAGCTCTATAGGGACGCGAGAAAGTGGAGGCCTTTTTTCGAATTGAAAAGTCAGGCCTTTTGTCACAAGAGAATGAACCCATGCGTCTGAAGTAATTTGAAGCCATCGATTTTTGAGAGTGGAAAAGTCTGGCCCCGACTGGTATTTCCGGCATCGGAGGTTGTGGAGGTAGAAAGGGAAGGGACCTAGGGCTGATAAGCAGGAGGTGCGCCCCTCCCGGTAGAAGGTTTGAAATTCCTCTGTCCCGGCTTGGGTTTGCCCTTTTTCCCAGAATCTTTATTAGAAGACTTGTGTGACAAAGAAGGTCTGTTATAGGAAGACTGCCTATTAGGACCTGACCGTGGATTAAAAGAAGGCTTTTTAGAGAAAAGGTTATTTCTCTTAGCCGTCTTGAATGCTGGAACTGCTGGTGGCCTAGAAGCAGGATGCTTAAAGACCCCTTGGCGTTGTCCAGAGTTGTTTCTAGCTAAAGAAGCATGAAGTTGGTCATCCTTGTCAGCTGTGATTGCTTCTTGTATCCTTCCACCAAAAGAAACCCTGATGTGAGAGGAGCTGTTCTGAGCGAGTTCATACCAGGTTCCAACAGAAAATCTTTAGGTAAAGAAGTAAGGATAAGATCTCTACGAATCCTTAGCATCTCGGACATTGAAGAAGCAGAAGTGTGAGATAAGGCCAGTGTGGTCCGTGAGAGATGAATTAACAAATCACGGAGTTCCTCCGGAACAGATTCCGACCAATCACACACCATTTGTAAAATTGTCGCTAGCATGAAGTCAATTTGGTTAGTCAAACCTAATGATCTACGTCTCCCTCATTTCCCAAGTTTCCAACATTGAAAACGGAACAGAAACTGAATTGGAACCACTTGGCATTACAAGAGATAGCTTGCTTATGTCCGGATCTGGAACCGGAAGTTTTGAAAAATCCAACCCAGAGGTTGCATGTGGTACAGGAGGTTTGTAACTTTTACTACCTTCCTGGTGTTTTGGATCAGCTAGTTCCTTAGGAATTTTCCATGTTTCTCCTCGTTTTGGAATAGTCTTATTAGCTGATTCCAATGATTGAAGAACAGATAGAACAGTAGAACCAATGGGAAGTCGTGGGTCAGGACGAGCCGTCGACTTAATAACCCTGTTGGGATCAAATGTACGAAAAAGTTGTTCTGTCACAGAAATCGTCGCATTTGAAGACAGTTCAGCAGGTCTTGGACAGTAATCTTCACCAAGAGTACGAAACATCAGTTCATAGATCTGACCAATCGGAGCTAAATATTGATCCGTCTCAACATTAGATTCTGCATCTGAATCAGCCTCACTCTCTACAACACCAGCGGTTTGTATAGAATCAGCAGGACAGAAGTGAGAATATCTTGTACCTGGAGAGTAATGGTAAATAGCGATGAATCGACGAAGTCGTAACACTGATAATCAGTAATGATAAGTAAACCGGAAGAAGGTAAATTATCAGCATTGACCGGTACAAAATGTCCCGCCGAATTCTGTATCCATAGTGTATCAGGATTCGACAGGGTAGCTGTAGGGGGTACGACTAGATACTGTAGATGATACCCGTGGTGTTGACACTGACGCCGTAGTAGTGAGATGAGCTCCTGAAGATGCAATACGTGTGGCAGTCAACGTTGGAACCGACACATTTGGCATGGAAACATGCGATTCCATAACGGAACACGATGGTGAACGACTATACGTATGGTAAGTCCGATGCTGTCTACGTGAACGTTGCCGACGTCCTCGTTTCCTGCAATGTCGAGATCTGGATCGGCTGCGCTGTCGAGATGTGGATCGGCTGCGATGTGATCGAGATTTTTTGGAATACCGTCTCCGTGAGTGACGACGTGATCGCTTATGAGCGCCGCGACGATGATAACTGCTCGACGAAGAAGAGCGTGTCCGATGTCCACTCCTTGATGAAGACGATGTATTCGACGACGAATCGGATGTAGAAGAATACGCCGATGATGAAGACCGAGTTCTTCTTGACCGGCGATTGGTGTTATCGGTGGCAGGCCCAACTGATGACTGTTGACCGGGACCGGTGACCGGACCGGACGGACCGGTGACCGGACCGGTGACCGGACCGGACCGGTGATCAATGACCGGACCGGACCGGTGACCGGACCGGACGGTGACCGGACCGGACGGTGACCGGACCGGACCGGTGACCGGACCGGACCGGTGACCGGAGACTGACCCGGACCGGTGACCGGACCGGTGACCGGACCGGACCGTGTGACCGACCGGACCGGTCGGTGACCGGACCGGACCGGTGACATGACCGGACCGGACCGGTGACATGACCGGTGACGGACCGGACCGGTGACCGGCCGGTCATATTATGATGGTTACGTCACCGGACAAAGACCGTAGAATGGCGGCTGCCATGTGGTCTGACATTGATCCAGTCGTTCCATGATCAATGTCGCCGGTATGCATGGTGTGAGTCATAAGATCTGATGATCGACTGACAACAACACCATCTTGCCCGGTACTCGGTGACTGACAAAACCGCTGGTCATCCTTGACCAGTGGAGTCACCGGGTAATCAACGTCGGATGGAGGTTCGTTGCGTTTGCGGCTGATCGACGTCCTCCGGCGACCTGCTTTTGTCCATACGTCGTAAGCCCACAAATCGCAAACCGCACATTTGTTATTAATGTGCAACCGGTTACATGCCAAGCAAGTATCGTGGGAATCCCACCTTGCTTTGATATGACCAAAGAAGAATTATCCTGTAAGTTCATTCTGAAATAAAAGAAACAGAAAGAACCTACAAAAAAACAAATTAATGATTATAAATTCAAATAAAAAGTTAAACCCACAAAATGTAAACACAAAGAACGTGTCCAATTGACCTCAATTACTTATTGGGGAATAGGCACGAATTCCTCGTGGTTCACGTGCTCATGACGTCATGTACATGAGCGCGATACAAACAAAGAAGAAAGAAGTACAAAACCAGCAGCAAAAAGAAAGAAATATGACAATATGCAACAAAAAGATAGAAATATAAAACGAATAAACAAATGATACAAATAAAAGATAAATAAACTTTATCCTTTTAAAA